>NC_057734.1:24383535-24386382 GCF_004010195.1 Chiloscyllium plagiosum | reverse complement strand
GTTATCCCTACTCCCTTTCTTGAACAAGGGAACCACATTTGTTAGCCTCCAATCTTCTGGCACTACTCCTGTAGACAGCGAGGATATAAAAATCAAGGCCAATGGCTCTGCAATCTCCTCCCTTGCTTCCCAGAGAATCCTAGGATAAATGCCATCAGGCCCAGGGGACTTATCTATTTTCACCCTTTCCAGAATTTCCAACACCTCTTCTCTACATACCTCAAAGCCATCCATTCTACTTAATTGTGACTCAGTACTCACATTGACAACAATGTCCTGTTCCTGATTGAATACTGACGAAAAGTATTCATTCAGTGTCTCCCCAATCTCTTCAGCTTCCACACGCAACTTCCCACTACTATCCTTGACTGGACCTATTCCTACCCTAGTCATTTGTGGAGGCTCTTCCTCCAGGGAATTGTTTAATTCTCCACCACCATTCCCAACTCGATGCGGCATGACTGCAGAGCTTAGATCTGGTCTGTTGGTTGTGGAATCCCTTTGCTGTCTGTCACTTGCTGCTTGGCACACAAATCATCTTGATTTGTAAATTCACCAGATTGACACTTTGTTTTTAGGTATGCTCCTCCTGAACTCAACATTGAACCAGAGTTGATCCCCTGCCATGTTGTTAATGGTTGAGTGAGGAATATGCCAGGTGAGCCACAAGTTTGCAGAGAGAACAGAAGACATGATAATCAACAAGCAAATCTCGCCCGTATGTCCGTGAGACTTTGGGGCTTCTGAACTCAAGATGAGGACTCCCAAAGCAAATCCCTCTCAATGTAAATCACTGTGCCTCCACCTCTACTGGATCTGTCCTGCCCATGGGACATGACCCACCCAGGGATGGTGATAGCATTGTCTGTACGGAATTAGAGTCAGAATCGTATAGCACAGAAACAGACCCTTCGGTCCAACTCATCCATGCTGACCAAATACCCTAAATTAATCTAATCCCATTCACCAGCATTTGGCCATATCCCTCCACACCCTTCCTTTTCATGTATCCATCCAGATGCCTTTTAAAGTGTTGTAATTGTACCAGCCTCCACCACTTCATCTGGCAGCTCATTTCATTCATGCACCACTCTCTGTGTGAAAACGTTGACCCATAGGTGCCTTTTATATCTTTCCCCTCTCACCTTAAACCTATGTTCCTCTAGTTTTGAATCCTCTAACCGGTGAAAAAGACTTTGGGCTTTTCACCTTATCCATGCCCTTCATGATTCTGCAAACCTCTATAAGGTCACCTCTCAGCCTCCGACACTCCAGGGAAAATAGCCCAACCTATATAGGTCTCCCTACAGATCATCCCTCCAACCCCATCAACATTCTTGTAAATCTTTTCTGAACCATTTCAAGTTTAAAATTTTTTCTATAGCAGGGAGACCAGAATTGAATGCATATTCCAAAAAGTGGTCTAACCAATTCAAAGGATATTTTATATCATTGTTCCGTCGGCATTAAGAGGCCACCAATGTAATCTCATGAAGACACAAAATGCACTATTTGAGGCTAATGATTTCTTAGTTTGCCATAGTGAATGACACACATATAACCACATCTAATGAAAAAACTGGCACAAATACTTGTCATTTTTAAAAATAACTTGTGAAGTTAATATTTCATCCAGTGTGCAACTACTCTACAACCTTAATTTTATTGCTTATGAATTGAAAGATAATTTTAGAAATTATATTGCTTAAGTGACATGCAGTACAACTGTTGAATATCTATTAGTATTAAATCTAAGATGGTACCTGAAAATTGTTTGAATTAAATAACCATTTGAGAGCATCCCTGAAAGATAATCCAGATGGAAGGTTTTCTTCATTAGCATCTGTTAGATCATCATGGCTGTCCTCCTCTTGCCACTTTTGGTAATCATCGCCCACGGTGGTGAAGTATTTTAGGAAGTTTGCCATCAGTGGAATGCTTTTACAAAAATATCAGTCCTATTAAAAAACTAGGTGATAAAATTATTTAAAATGTGTGAACATACCTCCAGAATATGACAAAAAAGTTCAACAGCGATTCTGGTTTGAGATTATATTGTGCTCTAAAAGAATATCCAGATCACATAATGATTACAATAGTCAATAACAACAAACAGCTCTGAACAATTCACATTCACTTTGTAACCTCTAAACCTTTCCAAAGCCATTTCAAAGTGTAAAGCGATATTTAAAAAATCACATCATGAATTGAGATCTTTGTAATGTGCAAAATAATTGGGTGTTTGTGTGAAATAAATTATGAGTTCTAGTGCAGAAGGAGGTCATTCTGTCCATCATAAAATGAGCTTTACCTAATGCCAATCGTCTACTTTTTCACTATACCCTTGGATATGATTTTTGTCCAAATAAGCATCAAACACCCTCTCAAATACCTCAACTGAACCTGCCTCTGCCACTCTCCCATGCAGGTCAGTCCAGACCCTAATTACTTGCAACATAGAAAAAATTTTCTCAGCTTACATTTTCCCTTATGGTAAATAATTTTAAATCTGAGCCCTTTGGCTCTTGATACAACTCTCAGCTGGACTGATTTCTCCCGGACTAGGTTATCCTTCAGCAATCTTTCATCCAAGGAGAACAATCCTAACTTGGAGAATAAGTGGCATTGGAGGCAGGATCTCCCAAAAGAGATGGGGAAAACCCTGGATGGTAAATTATCAGAACTTTCAGTTTTGACGATAGATTGAAGTTAGGATTGTTTTCCTATCTGAGGCTTTACAGAGAAAAGGAATTTACAAAATGGGGTGAAGGGAGGCAGGAAAGGGGAGAGGGAAAGGGGTGGAGGCAGGGGAGAGGGAATGGGATGGGAGTTGGGGAGAGGGGAAGG
>NC_057734.1:24382094-24383440 GCF_004010195.1 Chiloscyllium plagiosum | reverse complement strand
AGGAAAAGGGGTGGGGTGGGGGAGAGGAAAAGGGGTGGGGGTGGGGTGGGGTGGGGGAGAGGAAAAGGGGTGGGGGTTTAGGGGAGATGGAAGGAGAAAGGAAGAGGAGGACTGGAGTTGGAAGAGGGGTGAGGGATTGCGTTTCTCGCTGTTGAGGATCACAGTTTGAACGCTGAGTCTCAAGGTGGAGACTGGATCGGGTTCCCGAGTGATCTGAGATCAACTGGATCCCTGAGTTTTTAAAAAAAGTGTTTGAAAGACAGCCTTTGCAATTGCTTTTCCCTGAGAACCTGCGAGCGCGTGACTTGCTGCTTATTCCAAACAATTTGTCAAACCCCGTT
This sequence comes from Chiloscyllium plagiosum, assembly GCF_004010195.1. Taxonomy (NCBI): domain Eukaryota; kingdom Metazoa; phylum Chordata; class Chondrichthyes; order Orectolobiformes; family Hemiscylliidae; genus Chiloscyllium; species Chiloscyllium plagiosum. Next base: position 24,383,099 of record NC_057734.1, on the reverse strand, counting down.
TCCTCTGCTCCGAGCTCTTACCACAAACAGCAAAAAGGAGCGGATTTATAGAAAGTCCCATCAAAACAGTGAGCTCTGACTAAAGTCACTCATGAAACGGAGAAACCTCTCCATAATGTACTTACAAGGATAACGATTTTGGAAAGGAAGGGAAAGTTTCTTGCTCAGAATCTCCTTCGTTCGTTAAATGCACTTTGACCTGAATCCTGTTCACGTTTTTCCCGAACTCGGATCGTTTCCTTCCGCTTTTCCGAGTCTTCCTCAGCGGATTCTCCAACCTGTAAATTTGGTTTGACAGTTTCTTTGTGCGAACTCCTTAGAGTTGACGCTTCTTTCACACCGTGTGTGGTTGAGGAGGTATGTGGGGAGACCTGGAGCTGTTTGGTTATTGGACAATCTGGAGAAACATCCCTCTGCTCCTGCTTTCTGAGCAGAGCCCGAGATGACAAACCTGGTTACCTTGTACAGTAAATACTTTTTTGATATGAGTCGCAATAAGTTTTAAACCAAAAATGAGCGAATGCCAATTTTCCTTCCTCATCCACTTTGGAGCCAAATTTCGTTAATGCAAAGAAGACTAACGATTGCTTCTAGTTTATTTTCCACACTCGGCTATTGCATTTTAACTGCCTCTTGCGATTTTAAAAATTGCTTCTTCACCCGATGAGTTTTGTTCGGAGTGTACCTTCCCTTTCCTTCAATCTTTCCCCTCTATTTCATCCAGTCATTTAGGTTTTACCCTTGTACGTTATGTACCTCTTGCCAAATGGCTTTTTACATGAATACTACTCTTATTAATTTCTCCCTTCACTATTAGCTGAATCTACATTGAGAATTGGATTCCCTCCTGCTCTAATGTCCAATAGTGTCCAGTACAGCACAGTATCTGTTTACATTTATTCTATTCTCATAGTCTTATTTCCAACTGTCCCTGATGCCAGTACCATGGTGTTTTCCCTCCCCTCCCCTATCAGCATTCCGTTTTCCCTCCCCTCCCCTATCAGC
>NC_057734.1:24375970-24381095 GCF_004010195.1 Chiloscyllium plagiosum | reverse complement strand
GTTGGAGGAAGAGCGTCTCATCTTCCGCCTAGGAACCCTCCAACCATAAGGGATGAACTCGGATTTCACCAGTTCCCTCATTTCCCCTCCCCCTACCTTGTCTCAGTCAAATCCATCGAATTCAGCACCGCCTTCCTAACCTGCAATCTTCTTCCTGACCTCTCTGCCCCCACCCCAGTCTGACCTATCACCCTCACCTTGACCTCTTTCCACCTATCACATTTCCGACGCCCCTCCCCCAAGTCCCTCCTCCCTACCTTTTATCTTAGCCTGCTGAACAAACTTTCCTCATTCCTGAAGAAGGGCTTATGCCCGAAACGTCGATTCTCCTGTTCCCTGGATGCTGCCTGACCTGCTGCGCTTTTCCAGCAACACATTTTCAGCCAGTACCATGTGAAATGGAAACCAAAAGAACTGCAGATGCTGTAAATCAGAAACAACCAGAAATTGCTGGAAAAGCTCAGCAGGTTTGCCAGCATCTGTGGAGAGAAATCAGAGTTAGTGCTTCAGTTCCAGTGACTATTCCCCAAAAGGATCTAAGGTTCTGAGGATGGGTGACCAGACCCAAAACGTTAACCCAGACTTCATTTCACAGGTGCTGCCAGATCATGTGAAACAATATTGTTCACTCCTGTCATCACACATTCGGCCTTGCATAGATATCTCTGCACTTTCTAATTCTATTATATAGCTAAGGAAATCATTTTGAAGTCACCATTTGTGAAAACCTGCCTCGAAACTCACTTCCTAAACTCCCAGTTTCATATTTCAGGTCTGTACTTTACAGCAAGCTCCACGGTGATTGCTCCCCTGCTCTTTAAATAATCTTTTTCAGTCTCCCCTAGCATCTAACAGACAATGATTCATCTAGGATTGTCAGTCTGAACTGCAGATGGAATCAATTCATCTGATTATTGTGTCTGTAACGGTTTATGTTCAGTGAATAACGTTAACAAAGTGCCAGTGTAATCTCAATTCCTAAATCTTGATTATAAACTAAATGTAATTCTATGAAGTTTTAAAAACTCATAGAATGTGGATATCACTGGCAAGGCCAGCATTTATTGCCCAACCCTAACTGCCATTAAAAAGATGTTGCAGTCTAACCACTGCTATTAGGCAGGGATTAAAGAATTTTGAGTCAGTGGCAATATAGTTCCAAAATAGGATTATCTGTAATTCAGGGAGATGCTAGTGTAATAGTAAAGTCACTTGTTTACTAATCCAGAGGCTAAGCTAATGCTCCAAGAATTTAAATGCAAATCCCACCACAGCAATTGATGGAAATTAAATTGGTTAACAAATCTGGAACATAAAGGAGCTGGTCTCAGAATAGTGATCATGAAATGATTCCTGATTGTTGAAAAAATCCATCTTGTTCACTAATGCTCTTTAGGGAGGAAATTTGCTGATGACTCCAGATACATAATGATATGGTTAGCATTTAGCTGCCTTCTGTAATGGCTCAGCAAGCCACTCAGTTCAAGGGCATTTAGGTATGGGCAACACATGCTGGTATTACTAGCAAAACCCACATCTCCTGGAAGAATTAGTTAATTTGGAGGAAACTTGTTCGTCTAGGCAGTAGAAGCCTTGACAAATTGCTGCTACTATATGCTGGTGTTAGTAGGAGGAGTGAATATTTAAGGTGAGAGAAAAGAGCTCCTTGATCCTGAATTGCATTGAGTTTCTTTAGTATTGTTAGAACTGACCTCATCCAGGCAAGTGTAAAGTATTCCATCAGACTCCTGACTTGTGCTTTGTAGATGGTGAATAAACTTTGAGGTTTCAAGAGGAAGGATTATGACAATATTATGGCTTTAAGAGGTGTATTTTGTCCTGGTTTTTCTCTTTATGAAGAAAGGTCAAGACAGAAGTACCAAGCAGTCTGCTCAAAGTCAACAAAATAAACAGCTTGTGAGACCTTGGAGTTTTTTTTAAAAAACATGTCGGAACAATAGAAGCAGCCTGAATGAGTGTGGCCAAGCTCTCACAGAACCAGGAATTTTAGTTCTTTAGCTTTTTGCAGTTGCTGGGGTCTTGAAGCTGAATATGAAAGCTCTTGTTTCTCTCGGTTACAGCTAAAAGCTGGAGTTCTCTTCCTTTTTCCTAGAATGGTGTGTGAGACAGTCTGTTTTACTGAATTTGCCTTTATAAAGAATGTGTTTATGGGATGTTTCTATATTGGAACAGATAGTTAGCAGTTAATATATTATTTTAAACAGTTAAGCCTGTTTCTTTGTATTTTTAACAGGAGTATAAAAAGTGTTTGCTTAAAGCTGAGTAGTTTGACCAGTTGAATTGCATCTGGAATGCAACACTTAATGCTTACCTTTTTAAAATAAGAAAATGTTAGGGTCTAGATTAGCTTATATTTTGAGGGGGTTTGGCCTGGTCTATAACCAGTTCCATTTAAGCCACGGGGCTATGCAGCAATTCAGGAGCCCTGTGCAAGTCTTGTAGCCTCTTTAAGGTGCCATGCAGTTCAATAATCTTCAAGGATATATTTCCCTCCCCTCCCCTATCAGCATTCCGTAAAGACCACTCCCTCCGTGACTCCCTCGTAAGGTCCACACCCCCCACCAACCCAACCTCCACTCCCGGCACCTTCCCCTGCAACCGCAGGAGGTGCAAGACTTGCGCCCACACCTCCCCCCTCACCTCCCTCCAAGGCCCCAAAGGAAACTTCCATACCCGCCACAGATTCACCTGCACCTCCACACAATCATCTATTGCATCCTCTGCACCCGATATGGCCTCCTCTATATTGGGGAGACAGGCCGGCTACTTGCGGAGAGTTTCAGAGAACACCTCTGGGACACCGCCCCCACCCCAATCTGTCCTATCACCCTCACCTTGACCTTTTTCCACCTATCACATTTCCGATGCCCCTCCCCCAAGTCCCTCCTCCCTATCTTTTATCTTAGCCTGCTGGACAAACTTTCCTCATTCCTGAAGAAGGGCTAATGCCCGAAACGTCGATTCTCCTGTTCCCTAGATGCTGCCTGACCTGCTGCGCTTCTCCAGCAACACATTTCCATCTCTTAGTTCAATAAATTACCCATGCAATCCAAAATCAAAGGGTCAGGGAAGAATGTCAGGAGTTGAATTAATTGCTGCAGAATAATCAGCCTCTTCTGACCACATTAAAAATTAAGCATAGTTGAAATAATTCCTTATGATTCAGCTGCAAATGTTGTTCCATCAGACATCAATTATAGTTAATTTTTATGACTAGACAAATTCAAACTACCTAGTTTCCTGTAGATTGGTCAAACTTGTCTCTGAAAACATCCTTCTAGCTGTCAGAAATATATTCTGAATTTAGAGGGGTTGTTTACTGTTATTATGTATCTAGAATTATGTCACATGACATTCAGAATGCTTTTTAAAACTTTTGTAGGACTTTTCCTTCAAACCTCAACCTGACAATAGCCATCTTGATTTCAATAACTGCTTAACAATTAAACAAAATGAACAGGATGATCTTGACCAGCTCAAATACTAAAATAATACTGCTTTATTGTTCCAGTTAATACCTTACACTTGGAGCCAGTGTGGTTATAGCCAACGTCTGTTATAATTTTTACTTCCATTGCTCTGGCCAATAATTGATAAAACAAATTCAAAATTTGATAAGTACATCTCAATGTGATAATTAATGGACTTGGGTAAATTCTATTACCACAGTTTTTAGCTGACAGGTCTAATTAAGTTTCTGGTCATTATTTCACACCTGAGAGTTGAAGGGGTTGGGGGTTCAGCTGTTGTAAGGCCATTGAATATCACAAAAAGAATAGTTAATGTATGAGGGGTTGTAGGTAAATCACCATAAGCTATCTTTAATTTAGCTACTTAAGAAATCTCTCAAGTACTGAAACAATAAGTGAAACTTAATTGCACGTAGCAACCAAAATAAGACCTCTTAAATAAGCAAGTTAAGCCTCACAACTCAACTTAGCTATTAACCGATTAATGGTAGAATTCAGCTACACTTCCAACAGTGTCTGTTGGGTCCAGGTTTTGATCCTTGTGCTATTTTTTTTTAAGTTCTGCTGATGAGTTCTGGTGTTGAATTCGTATCCAATTTCTCATCCTTTAGGTCTATGGTGTGACGTTATTGATGAACTTTCACTTTCTGGCATCAGTATCTGCATCTTGCTTCCTTATCAGAAGTTCCTTGTTACATTTGACCTTAACTGTATCTGTTTTTGAAGATTGTCTTGCAATTAATTCCTTAAATTTTTCAGCAGGGTAATCATTTTTCACATAAAACAGCCAGTTATCAAGCAGGTGCCAAAACAATTTGATTCATGTAGCCCTCACTCCTTTTTTTTTCCAGGCATGGCTAATTGTTTTAAATCCCCTATGTGACAGCTTGTTCCAAACTGTTGTTGCAAATCTCTTCATGTGTAACAGTTTATCTTTTGATTCTTTCAATCCATGAACAAAGTTCTTAAAGTTTATAATGTCACAATGGACTTAAAATATAGTTTGAGGTGAGCTCTAGATATCTATAAACTTCAGAAATATTTAGTAGAAATCTGATGCAGCCAATATCTTTGTGTGAAGAAAAATGACAGATTAGTATAGTCAAACTAAATATTGGAAGCTCTTGAGCATGTATTCCAGAAACCAAATACACAATTATCTTGTAATATATCATTTGCATTGGAAGACCTTTTATTAAAAGTGTCCTTGTGCAAGTATCATCACAGTCAGGTACACATATATAAATGTTTGTCATTTGTGTCAATTATACACATACCTACTTAAGTTTGTATGGATTCTAATGATAGAACTTCTCATTTCTGAGATGAACTAAACAAATATAGCATGAAATGGAAATAACCTCAAGTTTGTAATGGGAGAAAGTGTTTGGGAAAGATTTTTCATTGTGTATTTAGATGATGTTTTGGGGATAGTTCAAGGGAAGTGTGATACATCTGTGAAGGACAGAGGGCAGTTGGTAATTGAAGAATTGAGGATTTGGGAGGAGGATATTTAAGGAAGAGCAAGGTTAGATCTCATGGAATACAGGGAGAACTAGCCATTTGGATACAGAACAGGCTCAAAGGTAGAAGACAGAGGGTGGTGGTGGAGGGTTGTTTTTCAGACTGGAGGC
>NC_057734.1:24333839-24375856 GCF_004010195.1 Chiloscyllium plagiosum | reverse complement strand
ACAAAGAGACCTTGGAGTGCAGGTTCATAGCTCCTTGAAAGTGGAGTCGCAGGTAGATAGGATAGTGAAGAAGGCGTTTGGTATGCTTTCCTTTATTGGTCAGAGTATTGAGTACAGGAGTTGGGAGGTCATGCTGCAGCTGTACAGGACATTGGTTAGGCCACAGTTGGAATATTGTGTGCAATTCTGGTCTCCTTCCTATCGGAAAGATGTTGTGAAACTTGAAAGGGCTCAGAAAAGACTTACAAGGATGTTGCCAGGGTTGGAGGATTTGAGCTATAGGGAGAGGCTAAACAGGTTGGGGCTGTTTTCCCTGGAGCATCGGAGGCTGATGGGTGACCTTTATACAGGTTTACAAAATTATGATGGACATGGATAGGGTAAATAGATAAAGTCTTTTCCCAAGGGTAGGGGAGTCCAGAACCAGAGGGCATAGGTTTAGGGTGAAAGGGGAAAGATATAAACGAGACCCAAGGGACAAGAGGGTGGTACATGTATGGAATGAGATGCCAGAGGATGTGGTGGAGGCTGGTACAATTACAACATTTAAGAGGCATTTGGATGGGTATATGAATAGGAAGGGTTTGGAGGGATATGGGCCGAGTGCTGGCAGGTGGGACTAGATTGGGTTGGGATATCTGGCTGGCATGGACAGGTTGGACCGAAGGGTCTGTTTCCATGCTGTACATCTCTATGACTCTATCTATGACTCTAAGAGCACAAAGCAATAAAGGGGTCACTGTATGGGAAGGGAATATTGTGAGTAATTGGAGGTGGGAGAATATATGGCTATTGATGATTCAGGTGCATCACAGAGAGTGAGAAACACTTACATTCCATTTTGCTCAGTTTGTTGACTTTGTGATCCAATTTCTCTGGTGTTTTGAATTTACTGAACTCAAATTAAATTAATATACTCGATTCCATTGAGGAAACCACATGTTCATTCACTGGATTCCATTTACCTAACCACATTAAATTCAGTCTGAAGTTAATTAATAAAGACATCAAGAATTATTTCAACAATGTATTCACTAGGGGCAAGCTTAAGTCAAAAAATGTCGCACTGGAAAAGCACAGCAGGTCAGGTAGCATCCGAGGAGCAGGAGAATCAATTTTTTTTGAGCATGGACCATTCATCAGGGGCAGAGGGCAGGGGACTGAGTGAAAAATAGGAGGGTAGAGGGGGTGGGGAAGAGCTAAGAAGGCAATTTGTAGATGCAGGTGAGGTTGATTGTAATTGGTTGGTAGGGAGAATGGAGCATATAGGTGGCAAGGAAGATGGGACAGGTCGAGGGCAGAGCAGAGTTTATAGGGTTGGATCTGAGATGAGGTGAGGGGAGATTTGGAAACTAGTGAAGCCGATGTTGAAGGGTCGCAAGGTAGAAGGTGAGGCCTCCTTCCTCCAGTCATTGGGTGGCTTGGATTTGGTGGTGGAGGTGGACCAGGACCTTCATGTCCTTGGTGGAGTGGGAGGGGGAGTTGAAGTGGTCAGGCACAGGGCAGTGGGGTTGTTTGGTGAATGTGTCCTCGAGATGTTCTCTGAAACGTTCTGCAATTCCACTCCAGGACATCCCAGATGGCCTCCTATTTCAAGGACTGTAATTTCCCCTTCCACATGATCAATGCTCTCCAGCACATTTCCACTTCCCATACCTCCAGTCTTGAACCCCACCCCTCCAAACGCAATAAGGATAGAACACCCAAGTCTTCACCTTCCACCCACTAATCAGCGCATTACCCTCCATCATTTCCACCACCTACAATCAGACCCCACCACCCCTATTTTCATTCCGCAGAGACCATTCCTTCATTGAGTCTTTATTAGGTCCACACTCCACACGACCCCCACCTTCCACATCTAGCACCTTCCCTTTCTGCCGCAAGAGGCGTAAAACCTGTGCCCACACCTACCCCCTCACCTCCATCCAAGGCCACAAAGGATCTTTTCCTGCACAACCAAACATCTCATCGACTATGTCTGTTGCTCTCTGTGGTCTCCTCTACATCATGGAGACAGAACACCAACTCATGAACATCTCTAGGATACATGCACCAAACTGTGACCAACTTCTTCAACTCCCTCTCCAATTCACCATTGACATGCAAGCTCTGGGCCTTCTCCACCACCAAATCCAAGCCTCATGGAGGAAGAATGCCTAATCTTCTGCCTCGGGACATTTCCAGTACACAGCATAATGCTGACTTCAGTAGTTTCCAAATCTCCCCCCCACCTCCAATCTCATCCCAGTCCAACCCTCCAACTTAGCACCACCCTCTTGACCTGTTCTACCTGTCTGTTGATTTTCATCATTCCCATTTGCTTTTCTTGACCTGTCCTACATGTCCATCTTCCTTCCCATGTATCTGCATCACCTTCCCCACTGACCTATCACAATCAACCCCCACCTGCACTTACCTGTTATAGTTCTTGCATGGTACTTTGTAAATGACATTAGTTTTGCTTGTTGTCTGTATAGGGTCTTTCAAGTTCATTAGTTGCTGTTTTAGTGTGTTGGTGGGCTACCATGATGCCAAGGAAGTTCGAGTAGTCTGGCAGTCATTTCAGAGATGCCTTTGATGTAGGGGTGAGTGGCTAGCGTTTCTAGATGCGTTTTGTCTGCTCGTTTTGGATTTGTTGCTGAGAAATCAGCAGACCGTGTTCATTGGGTACCAATTATTTTTGAATACACGGTATGGGTGATTTTCTTCTGCTCTGCATAGTTCCTCTGTGCTGCAGTGAGTGGTGGCTCGTTGAAATAATGTTCTGATGCAGTTTAGTTTGTGGATGTTGGGATGATTGCTTCTGTAGATCAATAGTTGATCTGTAAGTGTTGTTTTCCTGTAGATGCTGGTTTGAAGTTCTCCATTGACTGTTTGCTCTACTATGAACATCTAGGAATGGCAGTTTGTTGTTGTTGTTTACCTTCTCTTTTGTGAATTTTATGCCAGTAAGGGTTTTATTGATGGTTTTGAAGGTTTCCTCTCATTTGTTTCATTTAGTGATGACGAAGGTGTCATCCACATAGCGGACCCAAAGTTTGGGATGGACAATAATGCAGAGAATCGAACAAACCGCTCTGCCAACCATCCAACCCAAACTTTGGGTCTGCTTCGTGGATGACACCTTTGTCATCACTAAACAAAACAAATTAGAGGAAACCTTCAAAACCATCAATAAAACCCTTACTGGCATATAAAAAAAATCACTAATTGATGTTTGGATAACAGAGGTTGTTCTGTACACTACAATCTCCCCTGCAATTGTGGGGTGTAATTTTATTTTTAATGGATTCAATTTTAGTTAAAATAGAGCAGTTAATCAGTCGACCAAATAACAAATCATGTCAAAATTCCACATAGATGCAATTGACGAATTGATGTGGTGTACCTCTACTTATTAAAAAGTATCACATACCTGAGGACCACCTTCTCACCAGTACCCTTTAGTAGTCTTTCAAAAGGCACATTCGCTATTAGAACTTGTCCATCCTGATTTTCAAATGACTATAGAGAAGTGTATAGATCCTGGAATCTAGTATGTCTGAAACCTTTTCCATGACTCACTAGTGAAGCCAAATATTGTTCAACTCAATCATCTGTACACTTTGGTCAGTGAATGATAATTGAAGTGCAGAACCATTTTGATTTAGTTTCCTCTCACTTATCAGTTATTAATTTTTTGTAAACACTTATTAGCAATTTAACATTACAATTATTGAAAAATACAATCAATAACAAAATCAGTATAACAAAAAGAAAAAAACAAATAATACAACTATCTACTAACTTACCCTATAATACAAAACAAACCCTAACAGTGCAAAGCAACACCAATAAATAATAACTAATAGATCAATAAAAAGCAAAACAAAACAATGAACAGCTATGAGGGGCCGACCATAATACCAAAGGAACGGGAGCATTGTGTATACATACCTGTATGAACTCAGGAGACCCCCTCCAGGGCCCAGGGCTTGACAAATCTAACCATCCTGGTTAAACAAACGTTCTAGTAAAGACAAATGACAAATCTGTTTCCAAATAACTCAAGTAGGGCTGCCATGTCTTATAAAAATGGTCTGTTGTGTAGTGCACCATGTTTGTAAAAAAAAAAGTCCAAGGGAGTGTGCTCCATTATTCATTTCTGCCATCCCAGCAAGCCTCTCACACCTAGTTCATCAGAATATTCTTCCATGCACAGTATGCAAGAATATTAAATAGCTTCTTCCCATGCCTGTCTAAAGATGGTAAATTCGGTAGACCTAAGAGGAGAGATATCGGGTCTACTTTGACTTCAATCCTCAACAAACTCTATCTCTCCCGCCCCAGCACTCCAATAAACACGGAGCCTGTGGCATATCCAGAAGCAATGGGTAAGAGAACCTGCACTTATTTTACATTTGAGGCACACTGAAGATGCCCCTTTTTAAAACTTCGCCATATGGTCCGATGCCAGATGAATCCTGTGCAGAACTAGGAAGTGCACGTCCTATTACAATTTGAGATCTTTTGAGCATTCTCCCATGTTTCAGAAAAGATCTCCATTCCTAGCTCTTGCTCCCAGACCTTACATAACCAGTTAATATCCTGCCAGGCCCTGCCACCCAGCAGGTGATAGAGGGCACTAACCAAAAGGGTGCTTGTGGAATGTAGCAACAGGTTCTCTAACTTGTAGGGCTTAGCGAGAAGCGTAGTCTTCTTCTGGATGAAATCCCTAACCTGAAAAGAAAGAAAAGATCTCTGCTGGGCAACCTGTATTTGCTCAGTTGCTCAAAAGATATAACATCCCCCCTCAAACAAGTCTCCCAAACTAGAAACTCCTCTTGCTGCCCATAGTTTGAACCCTGAGTCCATCATCCTTAAGCAGAACCCTGGCATACCAACTATAGGCATAAGTAGCAAAGTCTTGGATAAGCAACCCTCACTGACGCATCGCCTTCCACGCCTTGACTGTACTAATGACAATGGGGTTCCAGCAGTGATCCATAACTGTCCTCATCTCATCCATGAACAACAGTTTAATAAGAGGGGCACTTTGCCTGGGAGGCTTCGATATCCAGCCATATTTATTTCTGATCGTTACCTACCCAATCACAGACAAATTCTGAGCAGGAAACTCAACTGATACCTCCTGATGCCTGGGAAACCAACTCCTCCCCCTCCTTGAGGCAAATGCAATTTAGTGAGTTTTGAGGGGCCGACTATAATACCAGACAAAGAAACCAAACCATCCCATAAGCTTCTGCAGCGTTGACCTGGGAAACATTATAGGGAGCATATGCATGAGATAAAGCAAAACAAGGAAGAACATTCATCTTAATGAGAGATATTCGGCCCAGCCATGAAATTGGAAGAGCCTCCCATCTTTGGAGATCCCAGACTGTGCTCCAGCCTTAGGCCAGAAAAAAAATATGATCCCTAAATCAACAGAAAAAAAGACAAAGTCAGGATGACCACTGCATCCATCCCTGGCTTCATGTCACCCCTACTTGTGACTAAAAGAGAAACAGAACAAAAAAAAAAGACAAAATTTCCCATTATAAAATCTAGTTATTTAAAAAAAAAAAGGAACAACTTATGCCAAGGTTTATTCCCCCCTTTCCAATAAAGAAATTATTAGGGAGAAAGAAAGGAATAAAAAGGGAAAACATGGGGAAAGAAGGAAAAGAGAACAAACATTAACCGTATTCTTTATGCCAGTCTGTCTATTTTGAAGTGTCTACAAAGTTTTTAAGCTTTATCCGCTGATTCAAATATATAAACTGAGTCCTCGTGGTTAAAATGGAGCACTGCAGGGTACCTCAGAGTACTGGATGCCCAAGTTCCTCAGCCTCTTTTTAACTTCTTTGAATTAAAGCTGCCGAGAAATCCTGGAAAAGCATGATTTTTGACCTTTGTACAGCAGCGCCTACGGATCATTTCCCAGTAAACTACAAGCTTCTATCACTTTTGCTTGCCCTTGAGAGAGAGTGGAAATGCACTAGGACCGGGCGGGGGCGCTGCATGACCCCTGACCTGTGCACTGTAACCCAACAAGCCCTTTCAATCTGCAGCTTGCAGGACTCTATGCGAAGGCCCAAAAATTTCAGCAGCCAACTTTCAAAGAAGCTGACTGACTGCTCACCTTCAGGGAGCCCGACAATTTGGAGATTTATCCACAGACCTCTATTTTTGAGGTCGTCGATATGGTCTCGCAAGGCCCGAACCTCTCGCTTCAGCATCTGGATCCGACTGGAGGAGGACTCCATCGCAGCTTCCAAAGCCTTTGTTCGACCCTCTACCTCTTCCAGCTGCTCCCCGATGCCCTGGATCTCCTGCTCACGCTTCTGCAGCATGGATATATAGGTTGGACCTAGGCACAAATCTCCCCACAGATCTCCTCAATCGCAGCACCACCTTTCAAGGCAAGTCTCTCCATCGCTGCAGCCAATTCCTGAGAGGCTGTCAGGTCCGGCGGGGGTGTGTGTGTGTGTGTGTGTCCCCAAGAGAGACTGCTGTCTCTGGTATACCTGCTGCTGCAGGGGAGTGTCCTCCCTGCTGCTGTTTGCTCTCTCCTTTTCCCTTTGGCATCTTTCCCACTTCCAAATATTAACAAATATGTGTTCTGTAAGGTTTTAAACTCAATTCTACCACCAGGGATGGCAAAAAACACCAGTATGCCTTAGCTGTTAGGCAGAGCTGTCCAAAGTTCTACAGAATCACCACCATTTTGCTGAGTCCGTTGTTAATTGTTTAGTGTATTCCATAATCTACCTGTTTGGATGATGACAATGAAAATTATCCAAGAGAAAAATCCTGAGTTTGTCATTTCAGGCACATAATATATTGTGCTAGTTTCTTCACTTCCAAGTTAGCTAAATAACATAGATGCACAAGAATCCAGATTTATAAAAAGGCTTTATTTTAGTTCCCATTTTTGATCATGAAATCAGTTAATTCCTTGGCTGAGAGCACAGCATGCAAACATGCCCAGAAATCTGCCATTTTAAAATTTGCCCTCTAAAAACCAGTCAGGAGTCTCATATGGATGTGCCCAATTTTGATCTTCCCCAGCACAGTGGCAGGGGTGAGGAAATAAAGCTGCACCTCCATGACCATTAGCAGGGACACCAGAGAATAGTGATACAGTAGCATTTTTACCTTACAAATATTAATAATTTCAAAAGTGAAGCATCTACAAGTTACAGTGTAGTATAAAAGGGGAGAGAATTGGTGCAACAGCCTTTCGTGGGGATCTTGGACAAACCGATATAGCAAAAGAAAGTCTATTTGCACAGAACCAGAAAAATTTAGAATTCTAACTACAAGCTCTTAACCTTAATCATGGAGAGGTAACAGAGGAAGTTCATATTGAACACTCCAAAAACAGACTAACTGTCATTTGGCCAAGTGGCCAACTGCATAATGACAGAATCCCAGGAACAGGTTGCTTGCTTGTCCTCAAGACCAGGGTCAATAGATGGAAAGAGAGGAAACAACCTCCCAATCCCAAAAGAACAAGAATGGCTGAATGACAAACACACTTTAAAGTTCAATAACCTATGCTAGCTGTTTTTCAATCTGTTCTCCTCCATCTTTGCCAGGTGTTTACTAACCCATTTGTTTGGCATTATACAAGGAACCTAATATTGACAACTTTAAAACAAATAAAGATGCCAAATGTAAAATAATGGCTTTATTTCATCATTTAAAATATACAGTACAGGAAGTGTGCTTAATCAAATTTACGTCATTCTCTGTGATGCTGGCAGAGTGGAGGGGCAGATCCTTCTAAAATCATGACATCTATACAACAGTTGCTTACACGACAGACATGTAGACTTGGAAAAAAGTAGATGCATTCCTCGAAATAAAAACATTTTTATGAGAAAGTACAAAATTGTTTTGAAGTTTTATAAACAGTATATCACTTCCTACAAGTCAATGAGACTCTTTCTCCCCCCCCCCCCCAACCAAAAAGGTCAATTACCAGCTCACAAGCATCACCACTTTAGGTCTTAAAAAAATAAAAAAGGAAAACAAATCACAAGGCATTTTAATCACTTTGTGAACTGTACCAAAATGTCAAAATTCTGTCAACTACAAGTCGTTTCTACTTCCCACCAACCCCCTCCCCTGACCTACATTGAAACCTGCTGAGGAGCAGCAGTCAAGCACATTATTGTTAGCAGCTGGTGCTAACAATCAGGAGCCTTGATGCAAATTAAACAGCTACAGTACTATTTTATATTCTTCCATCTTGAGGGGTGGGGGAGAAGGCATGTTTGCTGTTCAGAAACAGCAACCATGTTTCTGTATATCACAGCAGATAAACCACAAGTCAACAAATAGTAATCTAATTCAAGCAAGCTGACAGATACACTTTACATAAAAGAAAAAAAAAAGTTAAAAATGGAGACAAACTGGTATAATACAAGTCCAAAACAGGCAATGCCAGAGTTTCTGGTTTTATTTCTTGGCCTGTTTCGTGATCATGCTCCTTGGTGGTGTTACAGGTCGGCTTGCATTAGGTTTCTTTTTCTCTGCTGGTTTCAAAATCTATACAAAGAAAGTGAACATTTCAATTTTTTTCAGAGCCCTTTTTAAAAACATTATATCCCCTGATCAATTACAATTGGACCAAATGGCCACTTTTTAATGACAATACAGCTTAAAATTTTTAGATCTTTCAGAAATATATTCATTAGGATTAAACATGAAAAACTAGTTCACGAAATGAACATGGAACCTCCAGGTGCCCAGTTGTGAAGTTAATTTTCAAACCATCAGTCATTTTTTTATTGGACTGTGAATATCAAACAAAGTAGTAAAATCTGATTGTTGCACATATTAAACTTGCAAACATCACCTGAACAGTAAATACATTCCATTTATTGAAGCATTCAAAGCTTTGGAGATTCACGATGAACTCAACTGCAGCTTCCATTAGACAGTACAATAACCCAAAAGCTCAATGTTATCAAATTACAAGAAAAAGTTTTGCGCATTAAATCTGAACTCTTCATAGTGCTCCTGGAGGTGTGAAGACCATTAGCAGGCTGCTTACCTCTTTGCCATTACCAATCAAGAGACCTGATGTCTGGCAAAAATTTCCAAATATGTAGTTAGAAAAATGAAACAAACCATTACATCCACTCAGCATTGAGTTTGCTGCACAAAACAAAATCTACTTTGTAACAAACCCAAAAGGGTCCAGCTTACCTGAAAAGAACACATCAAGGTTTCATCTACACTCATCATAGCACCTGCATTATCAAACTCCCCACAATAATTGGGTGCAGAGAACAAAGTCACCAACTGTCTTTTGGCAAAGAATTCATACCCATCTTCTACAACCTGTTTCAGAAATGGAAACAAAGTGAATAGGAATTAATACAGATCACAACTGTACACATTATTCACAGGACAGATGTTATTAATGGTTACTGTTAAGTCAAATAACTGGGATTTAAATGGCACTATGCCATTTTAATACAACTATTCAAACGAAACAGAAGTGTCTACACTAGTATTTAATAAATAATTAAATTACTTGTTCCAACTAATTCAAAATCACCATCCAAATCAATGCTAAGAAAAAAAATGTAGACAGAAGCCTGGGAGTTTCAGTAAGGTTTAGACCAAGCCTGAATGACAATTTTGATTTCGTATATTCCTGGCATCATATGTTTTCACTCCAATATTGAACACATGTCAAAAATGTCGCAGAGCAGCTACAGGACATTCTGGAGTATGGTAGTGAACAGCATGTCGTCGTACACATTGGCACCAACATAGGACCTCATCGCACTTTTTTTAACCTCAAAAAGGAGAATAACAAGTAAGGAAGCAAGTTAAAAAGTAGGACTTCAAAAAGGTAATGATCTCAGGTTTGCACCCAATTCCAAATGCTAGTCAGTGTGGAAATTGCAGGATATATCAGATGAATGTGGATGGAAAGATGTTACATGAGACAGGGTTCAGATTCCTGAGACATTGAACCAGTTCTGGGGCAGGTGGGAGCAGTAAAGGCTGGATGGGTTGCACCTGGGTAGGAATGCAATGGACATCCTAGAGGGTTATTTGCTAAAGCGTTTGGAGAGAAATTAAACTAAAATTAGAGGGGCTGGGAAGCTATGCATAGAGACAGAAGGGATGAAAAGTAGGGCAAATAAAAAAAAAAGTAGTATGGGAATTAAGTGATAGGCAGAGAATTCAAGAGCAAAAATCAAACAGGGCCACACAGTGCAAAATAATGCATGTTAAAAATGACAAATTTTAATGCAGGGAGCATTTGCAACAAAGGGGATAAATTATTGACATAAAAGATCTAAACTTGTCTGATATAGTTGGGATTTTGGAGGCATGTCAGAAGGCGATTAGGAATGGGAACTGAACTTGGAAAGGTATTCAATTTTTATGAAGCACAAAGACTAAAAGGAGATGGAGTAGCACTGATGATTAGAGACTACATTAACAATATTATCTCTGGTGAACTGGAAGCAGTGCAGATACTGCTTAGAAACACTAAACGGGCAGAGAATGATAGTGGTAGTTGTATACATACACCCTGAATTGTAGTGGTAATGTTGGGGGAAAGGCATTAAAGAACATAGAACACAGAACGTAGAACATTACAGCGCAGTACAGGCCCTTCGGCCATCAATGTTGCACCACCCTGTCCTACTAATCTGATGCCCATCCCACCTACACTATTCCATGTACGTCCATTTGACTGTCCAATGACGACTTAAATGCACTTAAACTTGGTGAATCTACTACCGATGCAGGGAAAGCATTCCATACCCTTACTACTCTGAGTAAAGAAACTACCTCAGACCTATACCTATCTCCCCTCACTTTAAAGTTGTGTTCCCTCATGTTTGCACTCCCCATACTTGGAAAAAAGGCTCTCCCTGTCCACCCTATCTAACCCTCTGATTATTTTGTATGTCTCTATTAAGTCACCTCTCAACCTTCTCTCTAACGAGAACAGCCTCAAGGCCCTCTGCCTTTCCTCGCAAGACATTCCTTCCGTACCAGGCAACATCCTAGTAGATCTCCTCTGCACCCTTTCCAAAGCTTCCACATCCTTCTTATAATGCGGTGACCAGAACTGGACACAATACTCCAAGTGTGGCCGTACCAGAGCTTTGTACAGCTGCAGCATAACCTCCTATTCCGGAACTCAATCCCTCTATTAATAAAGGCCAAAACACTGTATGCCTTCTTAACAATCCTGTCAATCTGGGTGTAAATTAGAGATGCAAGCATAAATATAGCTGTTAATTATGGGCAGCTTTAATGTGCACTTGGATTGGGCAAGTCAAATCAGAAACAAAGCAGGAGGTGAAATTCCTGAACTATTTACAAGATGGTTTTCTGGCTCAATATGATGAGGAACCAATTACAGAACAGGCCATTCTACTAGACTTGGTATTGCAGGGTTACAGTCATACAGCATGGAAACAAACCCTTAGGTTCAACTAGTCCACTTATGTAATGCGAAAGGAATAAAATTGACAATATAGCAATGAGGGAACTTTAGGGAAGGATGACCATGATATATTAAAGAATTCATTATTAAGATGGAGAGTGAAGTAATTGATTCTGAGATTGTGTGTCCTGAATTTTAGTTATGATGGTATGATGCGTGGGCTGGTTATGATAAATTGGGAAATGTTACATAAAAGAGGTGGTGGTGGATAGGCAATGACAAACATTTAAAGAGTGCATGGAGGAACTGCAACAATTATTCATTCCTGTCCGGCACAAAAATAAAACAGGAAAGATGGCCTTACCAGGCTAACTAGGGAAATTAGGGATAGTAATAGATACAAGGAAGGGGAATACAAATTGGCCAAAAAAAAAAGGTTTGGGAGTAGTTTAGATTTCACAAGGAGGACAAAAGGAATTAAGAGGTGGGGAGAGAAAGCGTATGAGAGTAAGCTTGCAGGTAATGCACATATCGAAACTTTTGTAAAGTCAGTTCACATGCAAAGAGAAAAGGATTAGTGAACACAAATGTAGATCCCTTACAAACAACAAAGTTAGTTAAAGGTAACAAAGAAATGACAAAACCATTAAATACATATTTTTGTTCTATGTTGACAAAAAGGAGGATACAAATAATGTCCCAAAAATGTTGGGACACAGTCTAATGAGAGCAAGAAACTGAAGAAAGTCAGTATTAGTGGGGAAATTGATCAGATTAAAAAGACCAATAAATCCCCGAAGCCTGATAATCTACATCCCAGTGTACTTAAGGAAGTAGCCTTAAAAATACTGGCTGCATTTGGGGGTCATCTTTCAAGATTCTATGGACTCTGGGAAAGTTTCTGCAATAGGTGACTAATGTAACTCTACTATTTAAAAAAAAAACTTTCGTCTGGCCACCTGACATCAGAAGTAGAGAAAATGCTTGTCTATTGTAAAAGATTTAGTAAGGGTCCTGGAAAACAGTGACAGAATTGGACAGTCAAAGATTTATGGAAGAGAAATTATGTTCGAAAAGCCTACTAGAATTTTGAGGCTGTATCTAGTAGAGTTGATATGGGGAAGCCAGTAGATGTGGCTTACTCAGACTTTCAGAAGCTTTGAGAAGATCCCACATAAGAGATCCATATGCAAAATTAAAGTACAAATGATTGGGTTAGTATGTGACATGGATTGGGAACTGGTTGGTAGACAGGAAACAGTAGGAATAAATGATCATTTTCCCCAGCAGCTGATAGTAACTAGTAAAGTATCACAGGGATCAGTGCATGACCCCAACTATTCATAATATATGTTGATGATTTAAGTGAGGGAAATAAACATAATATCTTTGACAACACACAGCTGAGTGGGTGCTTGAGCTGTGATGTGGATGCAAAGATACTTCAATGCAAATTGGACACGTTGAGCGAGTGGATAAATGCATGGCAGATAAAGTATAAATGCTGATAAATGTTGTTATCCACTGACAGCAAAAACAATTATCTGACTGGTGAAAGAATGGGAAAGAGGGAGGTGCAACAAGAACTGAATGTCCTTGGACATAATGATGTGGAAGTGCTGTTGTTGGACTAGGGTGGACAAAGTTAAAAATCACAACACCAGGTTATAGTCCAACAGGTTTATTTGGGTGTACTAGCTTTCAGAGCGCTGCTTCTTAGTCAGGTAACTAGTGGAGCAGGATCATAAGGCATAGAATTTATAGCAGAAAATCACAGTGTCGTGCAATTAAAACGATATATTGAACAAGCCTGGATTGCTGTTAAGTCTTTCATCTTTTAGAATGGGTTGCAAGTTTCGGTTCATTAATATGTAAATCCCAGAACATTAGATATAACTTAAGTTTCATTAAAAAAAAAGTGACATCTTAGCTCAGACAATGTACTAAAAGGTGTGAAGTTAGAGTCTGGCTGTATCCCAATCTTGAGTCAGACTGGTTCTATTTCCAAAGTAGGAATTTATAAGATATTACATGGATTGACTGCTTGCAGGTTGTGTGCTTTGAACAAAAAATAGAATATTCCTACAAATACAATTCTGTAAGTGGAAATTCATCCCGTAGACTTGTGTGCATGCACATGAGTGGGAGGGGATGGGTGGAGTATAAACCAGTGAGAGGGAGGGAGAGAGAGTGCGTGCTTGGGTTCATGTCACACTACAGATGACCCCACGACACTATGCCATCATTCACACAAATGTGTGGGGTGCATTTGCATTTGCAGACACATTCTATTGCAGACACAAAAAGCACATACCCTGCAGGCAGTCAATCCATGTAATATTTTATAAATCCCTACTTTGGGATACAGACAGACTCTAACCTCACACCTTTAATACATCGCCTGAGCGGAGATGTCACTTTTTAAAATAAAACCTTAAGTTATCAAGAATGTGATTTAAAAATAGTTCTGGGATTTATATATTAAATGAACCAAAACGTGCAACCCATCCTAAAAGATGCAAGACTTAACAGCAATCTAGGTTTGTTCAATATATTGTTTTAAATGCACAAACACAGTAATCTTTTGCTTTCAATTCTGTGTCTTATGATCCTCCCCCGCTAGTTACCTGATGAAGGAGCAGTGCTCTGAAAGCAAGGTACTTCCAAATTAATCTATTGGACTATAACCTGGTGTTGTGATTTGTAACCTTGCACATTAGTCATTGAAAGTAAACACACAGGAGAAGGTAGCAAATGATATGTCGGCCTACATAGCTAGGGGATTTGACAAGAGCAGGGATGGCATTGCAACTGTACAAAGCCATGGTGAGACCAATAACCTGAAGTATTATGTGCAGTTTTGGTCTCCTTGTCCAAGGATGGATGTTCTGGCTATGGAGGGAGCGCAGCAAAAGTTAACAGACTGATTCCGGAGATGGCAGGACTGACTTATGGAGGGACTCTCAGTTAGGACTATATTTGCTGGAGCTCAGAAGAATGTAAGGGGATCTCCCAGAAGCATAAAATTCTAAAACTAAACAGGGTAAATGCAGGGAGGATGTTCCCAACGACTGGAGAGTCACAGTCTAAGGATACGGAGTAGGTCATTTAGGACAGAGGAGGAAAAACATCTTCACCCTAAAAGTGACAAGTCTGTGAAATTCTCTACTACAAAAAAAAGTGGTTGAGACCAACGCATTGAATGTTTGAGGAGGAGTTAAGATTTTGTTCGTAGGGCTAAAGGGATCAAAGTGCATGGGGAGAGCGCGAAAACAGAGTACAGAGTTGGATGATCAGTCACGATCATATTGAATGACGAGCACACGTGAACGAATTGCCTTGCCTACTCTTGCTCCTGTTTTCAATGTCTCTAATTTATTTTTAAATTGCTTTAAACTTTTCTTTAATGAATCCTCTGTATTCAGTTTCACAATGCACAACACTAATCATAACCACTTGTCTTGATTATGTATAGAAAGATTATATTCTGCATGTTGAAAAAGAACCATGCACCAATTTGTAGGATACTGTACCAATCTGAACTCTTCAGGGGCACACAACTCAAAACTATATAAATGGAACAAATCAAAAGATTATTCTTTTATCAAATTACAATTTTTAAGGAAGAAAAACCCACTTGATTCCATGCCATATTAAACAATAAATTATAATCAATTTTCCCAATCACACATCCACCCAGCAATTTAAAGGTTTATATGTAAGCAATAGATAAAGTTTTAAAAAGTGTAACAGTTTTCACACCATACTGTAGATGACTGTAGCGAACTAAATGACAACGGTTGAGGGAGCATTACAAACAGATTTGGCAAGCTAGGGAAAATTTCAGGTATCAATTACTGTTGAGTTGTATTTTGAACAAGTTGGTGAATAAATAGCAAAGCTGTATTAAATCAGAACGAGTAATATTTAATAGGTAAACAACTGGATTTTGAGAGGAATTAACTGAAATTCAGTAGTTTCTCTTTTTTTTAAAAAAAAAAATCAATAAATAAATCTGCTACACTATACCTGGTGGGCTCTACATATCAGATCCAGGTCATGTTTATGAAGGAATTTTGCAACTACTTCTGCTCCAAATGTGAATGAGACACCTCGATCATTCTCACCCCATCCCAATACATCTTTGTCTGGGTCAGACCACAAGAGATCACAGAGAAGTCCTTGATCAGGCACATCAGTGGGTCGCATGATCCGTCTGATTTGTTCCATGGACTGAAGGTCAGGTGACAAACCTGATTTAAGAAAATAAAATTAAGTTATTGAATACTCATTATCCTCTGCTCCATACTCTAAATACTGTAACTGTACTGTTACAATGAGAATTTTTTTTAAAAAAAGTTAAAACATAGGCCTTCGGCAAACCAAGAACGAGCCTAGGGACTAACCAAAAAAGAAATTCACAATTATTCAAATACACATTAAGAAAATTACTTTTAAAAAAATCATAGGCAACATCCTGTACTCAAATTAAATTATACACACCTCCATGACAGCAAAATATCTTTTCATCCACAATGGCAGCAATAGGCAAGCAGTTGAAACAGTCTGTAAAAGTCTTCCACAATTTAATATTGTACCTCCTTTTACCTAGAACAGGAATACTAAGTTAAAAATCTGGGACATAGACTTGTGTAACTTTTTTTTGGAAGCTACGCTTAGATATTTAATGGCTTCTTTTATTTGCACTATTAGTATCTTTAACGCTTGGGCACCTATCTTCCTTTGGTGAATCAGTCAAAGAATGATAATGCAAACAAAATCAATTTTTAAGAATGAAACAGGAAAAGGAATTTGTGTTTTACTACTGTTAGCATTAATTTGAAACCAAAGTGCTACAAAGGTACAATTAACTAAGTATAGGCAAACACTGAATTAATCCCTTGCCTGTTTGGAGTTGAAAAGCTAAATATTTAAAGATTTCTTTTCATCTCATTGTTCACTTACATAGAGCTTTAATATTAAAATTGAAGAATAAATAATAAGCAATGAAAATATTATAGAATATAGTTTTAAGTTTGCACATTTCAAATACTAAATGGGAACAAAGCTACAAAATGCCATAATAAGCTTTTTAAAAGTGCATAAACTAAAGGTGACTAAATGAATGACCCTCCAAATTAGAGGCATTATCAAAGAAGTAACAAGGGTTGTCTTTTTTACTTCCCACTGGAGTATATAGTTTCACTATAAGCATTGCTGAGGCAAGTAGCAGCTGAACTAGAGATAGTAGCTTTAATCACATACACAATTGCCTGACTTCAGCAAACTTGTCAAAACAGTCAGTAGATTAGAATCATAAAAAAACCTACCATGCAGAATTGACTATGATTATGCAATAGTAAACTAGGCAATGTTTCCTTACATTCATCATAGAATCCATATATTCTGTTTATACTGGCACATTCATGGTTTCCACGCAGAAGGAAAAAATTCTCCGGATACTTAATTTTGTATGCCAACAACAGACAGATAGTTTCCAGAGACTGTTTTCCCCTGTCCACATAATCTCCCAGAAAGAGATAGTTGCTCTCGGGTGGGAATCCTCCATATTCAAACAACCGAAGTAAATCGTAATACTGGCCATGAATATCACCTGGGTAGGGAGAAGTTGGGGGGGGGAAGGAGAAATAAAAAGGAAAGATTTAATCAGAATAATTTACTAAAAGTACATCAAGCAGTAGTAGAGTGAAACTTGGGATAGACAGTTAGCAGCAGCTGGATAAAATTTAGAACACTCAGTAAACAGACAGACAGGGGCAGTGGCTGCATGGGATGTGCACATGTACTGGCGAGTGTTCATATGGGGCAGGGGGGTGGAGAAGCAGCGCAACTGATGTGTATGACTTCCGCATCAAGTGCTCAACCATTATGCACTAGGTCTAGATTAAAAGCACATAATTCTGTACAACAGTAGCAGAAGCAAAACCCACAATTTCCTGTGTGCACTATGGGGTAAAGCTATTAAAATTTCTAACTAAGTCATTGTATTTTGTGCCTAGCCTTACTGTAACACTAAGCACATACATACTGGAATCTGCATTTCATCTCATCTGAGAAGACTAATACAGTGGTCATTTTTATCAGCAATTATTAAAATAAAATGGATGACAATCCTATACCATTCATGACAAAGCTATGCTCTCAAATTTCTAGAATAAAGGGTCTTCCCAAAGATACTTGCTTGATGTTATGTAGAAACAGGGCAAACAATTTCCACCCTATTTTATTCAGCAACCCATCTGCTGGAACACTCTAGATGAAATTGCTATCTAAAATAATACTACAAGAGATATGAATAAACTTCTCATTTGTTTAAAAAAGGTTTACAGTAGTACTTAAGAAATTATCTACACAAATAGTTCATTCTCACACCCTACATTAGAAAGTCAAAAGTCAACACCCTCATTTAAACTAAAACTGAAAAGCTGGCTTTTGTAAAAAAGAAAATTGAGAAGTCAGATTTCATTCCATAAGTCTCTTTGCTTTTAAATGGATGGTAGGCACAATGGATAAAATCACATTTTACAGACAGCAAAATGAAAATAACTTGACTATCAAGATTAATACCTTGCTTCAAAATAGAGTGTTTAAATATTTTGGATTGGAGTTTTCTTCCTCAAAAATCAGAGGTACATCTTTTTGATGAGCAAGGGGCAAAAGGTTATTAGGGATGGGATAGGTGGGAACATAGAATAATCAGACCAGCCATAATCTTACTGGATAATAGACCAGCTTTAGTGAGACATGTTGCCAACTACTGCTCTTAATTTGTGTTTGTAAAAACTAAAATCCAAATATTCAGCCCAAGAAAAACAATTTCATTTTGAGATTCAAACATTTCAAGTGAGCATACAACAAGACAATAACTGACTATAAAAAGCTACTCACCACATATTTTTAATGGAGCTTCAAGTTCCAGAAGAATAGGTTGACTAAGGAAGATTTCACGAGACTTGAGGCACAGGCCTCTGATTTCATTCTCTTGGAGCTGTACATTTTTTCCTGGTTTAGAACCTCGTACTGAAAGAAAAAGCAGCAATTGACTGTTATGTTAATTTGGAAACTTGTACTGTATGATTTAAATACAGTATTGCCTTTTGCAGTTGGAGAAGTTTACTAGGTTGCTAAACCTACAAGGGTAGGGTAATTGCAGCTCCCATATTAAAATGTCAAATAAAACACTGCAACACTGAAATCAACAATACACCTTTCCTGGTTAAAATCTAGACTACTGTATTGAATTTCTAGACAGTTGATAAGGTGCCATTTGCAAGATTAATAGAGAAAGTAAAAACCTCATGATGTAGGGAGCAATAAATTGGCAAGGAGAGAAGACTGGCTAGCTAGCAGAAAACACTAGGCATAATTGGATTTTGAAGTTGTATTGAAGAAGTTGTGATAAGAATAATACTAGACTCAAAATGTTAACTTTTTCTCTCTCCACAAGTGCTGCCAGACCTCCTGATTTCTCCAGTTTTCTCTATTTGTTTCAGACTTCCAGCATTAACAGTATTTTGTATTTATATAATTGTCATTTTTGGTTGGCACATCTTGCCACAGAAATCGGAAAAGGGACCTCAACATTTTACAACTTACCTTAAAATGTCTTGGATGACAGGATAAAGAGTAAATTTGTAGTTCTTAGTGTTAGTTGCAAAGTTAGTTGTGAAGACAACATAAGGGACAATGAAGGGATATAGGACAATTATCTGGTAAATGGAATACAAGATGGGAAAATGTAAGTTGTCCATTTGGCTGCAACAATAAAGCAGCACATTATCTAAGAGCATGAAATATTAAAAGATCACTGATCTGTAGAGATCTGAGTGACTTCGTGTGAATTGCATAAAAAAGGTGTAGTTAAATAATTAGTGAATAAATTCCATTAGATTATAATCTATTGTAGGCAGAATTAATTACAAAACTAAAAATTATACTCCAGTTATGAAGCATTTAGATAATGGTGTACTGGATAGTCTCCTTATTTCAGATATAAATGCATTAGTAGTAGTTTAGAGGTTTACTAGACTAACTCCTGGAAAGGGTGGGTTGTCTTACATAGAAAAGACAATAGGCTTGGCTTCACTAGAGCTCGGAAGAGTAATATGACTCAACTGAAGCATACGAGATCTGAGGAGTCTTGACAGGGTGCACATGCAAAGGACATTTCCTTTTGTGGGAGAATCTAGAGCTGCGTTTTAAAAATATGGGGTTGCCAGCTTAATGACAGATTAAATGAAATTTGTTCGAGGATTGAATGTTTTTGAAATGCTTGCCCTCAAAAAACAAACGGAGGAAGCAGAGTCTTTGAATTTTCTTTTAAGATAGCTTCTTGATAAGCAAGAGTGTGAAAGGTTATTGTGGGTAGGCAGGACGGTGAAGTAATCAGCCATCTTTTTGAATGATAGAACAGGCTCAAGCTGTGAGTGGCCTACTCTTGCTTCTCGTTTGTTCGTTCAAATGGTCTTGAACCACAGACAAAATCCTAAAAATCAAATTAATTGTCTCAGAACGTCAGCTGCACGACATTGTAAATTCACTAGCCCGCATCCATTAGCTAGACAGAAGGAAAATGGTATTCAATGATCTTTGAAGTGAACATATTGAATAGTCATAATCACTTTCATTGCCCACACAAATTAAAACTTGAAGCCAGGTTTAAAAAGAAAGTTTTATAAACATAACAAAAGCTTCCACAAAGACTTCACTAAGCTCATGAGAAAGAACACATTTTTCAATAAAAAAGTTTGAGGATGAAAGTTTATATTTAAAAATCTAAAAGTCAAATTTGTAAAATAATCAAACACGTTATAAAGATTTAGATAGGAGCAACCTTGCACAGATTATCCAAGTCACAAGACATAATTTAGTAAGATCAAACAATAACTAATGATGAGTGTGTTATTGTGAAAGTAATTAACTACTTGAATCACAGAAAAATGCAAGCCATGAAGTTTACAACTGGAAGATTTCATGCAAGCCCCAGTGTTATTCATATTCTAAAACAGATCAGTAAGATTTTTGCAATGTCCTCATTCCTTCAAAATACAAACAACTATTATGGAGTATTTACTGTACATGCATGGAACAAGAAAGGTCAAGAGATGCAAAAATCAGCTTAAAACTTGATTTTGTATGAAAGCACCAACTAAGACAAATGCACTACCTTTAAAAGGCCATTTATTTTCTAGGCTTAGCTTTCTGATTTCCACTAAGCAGCAATTACAATTAAAGAGGAGAAAGTGAGGTCTGCAGATGCTGGAGATCAAAGTTGAAACTTTATTGCTGGAACAGCACAGCAGGTCAGGCAGCATCCAGGGAACAGGAGATTCGACGTTTCGGGCACAGGCCTGAAGAAGGGCCTGTGCCCGAAACGTCGAATCTCCTGTTCCCTGGATGCTGCCTGACCTGCTGTGCTGTTCCAGCAATAAAATTACAATTAAACCCCAAGTCTTCCACTTTCCTATTTCAGGTGGGTACTAAAAAGGTGGCTGCGATTCACATCTTTATACTGTTATCGAATAAACTGTATTGCATATTAAGACTCAAAGGAATGAGGCAGTTTAAATTACACAATAAATATTCAGCCTGTTGCCTTTTCCTGAAATCTAAACTGCTGTCAAACCTCAGGTCTGCTGCTTTTTAGCATTTGTATGCCCCTTCCTTGGATCTAAATCATCCCTAATTGACCTCATTAGCCATGGTCGAGCCATTTTTCCCCATTTTGTATTTGCACCAGACAAATGAACAGTTGTTGCAGTTCTGCCTTGCATTCTTTAAATGTTTGTCTTTGCCAATCTACATGATTGAGGAGATAGCCTGGCTTTGCTTATGAAGTATCAATACAAGATTGCCGCCAAGAAATCAAATAGGGAGTCCAAAAGGGACTACTTATCCAAAGAATGGCAAGACATTGGGACTTATAACAAACAAACAAACAAGATGTCTTTAAGGAGAGTTAGGTAAGCATGCAAAAGGTGAAGGGGATAGACAGGTATACTGATTGGTGAGGAAAGATGGGAGGTCAGTGGAGAATATAAAAGGTTTAGGTTGAATAGCTGTTTCTGTATTGTGTAAAAGAATTTATTTGGAACAAAGCTAAAAATGGAGTTGGATGTAATAATCAGCCAAGATCTGAACTAGATTGTGAATTAAAATCACAAAATGACTTGGTGTAACAATAATGTTTGCTCCTGGGAAGAAATGCTTAAAAAGGATTCTAATCTTTTAAAAAAAAAATCCACTAAGCCTCTAATGTTCAAAAAAAACACACAAAGCTAGATATTAAACATTTTTATACAGCATGTGACTTTGTGGAAGCAGTAAAAAGAGACAAGCAGACTTAGTCAAACCAGGAAAATAAAAAAGGACAAACCTCTCTCATAGGCCAATGCAGAAAGAGTGATGGTAGCCGGGACCATGATTAACATGCACAGAAATCACTGGTTTGGATCTGGAATGGGAATATCCCTTATTTTAAAAAAAAGGAAGTCTGAATATATAGACCCAATAAAAAAGCTGCCCCAGCAGTGCTACTGTCAACGTCAGCTAATAAAGACTTGCAGGTGATTAGCGTATACATGTTTTTTCATATGTATTTTCAAGGTTCTTGTTGTACCTCTGAGCCAGGAAATCAAGGTTAAGGGTCCACGTGCTCCAGAGGGGTGTGTGATAATATTTTTAATTTTAACTTGCTCAGATATCCATGTAGAAGTATTTACAAATGGCTGCCTGATGCGTTATTTACTAACGAGACATGTTTGTCTACGAGTCCCAAATAGAACTACTGCTCTGGATCTCAGTCCCATCAATTCTTGTCCTGCCTAAGATGATATTGTTTGCAAATGACATTAAATTCCCAAAGTAAAAGGACAAGACAGAAGCCAAAAACAAAATTGCACTTAAGATGCGGGATGCCAATGGTGGGGACAAAATACCCTTCTGTCAGCTCAAGGATACAAAGTATGCACCTGTGATATTAAGCTTGAAAAATGCAGATCACAACTCATTCACCATTGAACTTCACATATATCTGGTATCAGACAACGTTGTACTCATGACTAAGAAAGACTTGTCAGATTACCATTTTATTAACCATGATTAGAAGATTTGATTGACTATCTGGGATCCAGAAATCCAGCCCTGAAGATGCGCTGGGGTGGTTTGTACTCCTCAATCCAACAAGTTGGACATGCATACCTTCTACTATCCAGATTATCTTGCAGGTCAAGTGTGACAGCAGACTTTCTGTAGTTTAACAGCAGGATGCAATAGCACCTCTGGCAAGGGCTATTTTATCCAGATAGGCTGAAATATATTTGCAATATAGTTTACAAATGAATATGATTGTTCATTTTGGTGATTTTTATACATTTGACATTTGTAAAAGGAAAGTTGACAGTAGACAAACTTTACAGTTCCTTTCATGTCATTTATTCTTCACAGGGACTTTGGATATTTCTGAAGCAAACCATAATCATTATCATAAAAATCAACCCCTTCTCACTCCAACTATTTACTAGGGACATTTAACATGTAATAAAGTGAAGGGATACAGGCTTCATTATGCGCACGAGGTACCAAAGATAATTTGATTTGGGGTTAATCAAACTACAATAAGTTGGAGTTGCTTTTTTTTCCCCCACTAACTGCACTCATTAAAAATACGTTCCAACACTACAGCTCGTGGTTGGATCTTCACATCTTCAGGATTCATACCTCCTAACCTGGTCTGCTACGTAACTATTATTTCACAAAGAATGACCACCTGCCCCTTGATCATCCCATAAATTTTGTTGATTGTCTCACATCTCATGTTACTTCCTCCCAAATACTGGAAATTCAGGCTTTTGTACCGTATTTCAAAGCAAATTGGTAAATGCTAAATTCCTGGAGTGGTGTCTCTTCTTGCTCCCAAAATACATTATTTGCTTAGCTGCACTGCGTACTCACCAGCTGCAAAACAGCACAGAGCAGCCAAATTTCCAAGATTCCATTGCATGTTCAAATCTAAATTAACTTCAGCTTTTCAAATCTGTGGATTCTTGCACTTGGGTATCTTAACTTTTCCTTATGATAAAGTACCATTTATTTTCAACGACACTTCACCGTCAACCAGTAGAGTGGACCCCTGAATCCAAGCTAGTTGTTTAAGCCAACTAAAAATAAAGATTCACAAAAGCAGTCTCCAAACTCGCATTTGGTTTCCCTTTTGGCAGGTTTCTACTTTATAATGTCTAAAATCAGCAATTCAATCGCTGGAAGATTGTGCATGCAACCTTAAATTTGCTGCACTTTGGCATTGCATTCTTGCATTGTTACACAAATTGCTGAAAATTCTATAGCAGCCAGTTAAATTATAGTTAATTTATTTTTTGATCTAAACTCTCACCAATCTAATGGTAAGGAATTGAGTAGCTGAGCAATAGAGCAAGATGTTATCAGATTGAACAGTCTGCTGCAAATTGACAGATTTCATCTGGAAAAGCAGAACTATAAATAACTTCACGTCCATTGGTCAGGAAGCCATCATATTACAGATATCAATACTGTGAATGGAGACATTTTCAATTGCGAACATCCTCATTTTTGGCTTCCAGATAGAATTTCCTGCTGGGAAGCACATGTGTGGGGACATCAGGCAAGGATAGCAGCACTAGGGGGAGAACTTCCTGCACACACACACAATGGTAGTATCAGTTCACTATATGCATAATAATAAATTAGCTTGATACAGACTGAAGTTCAGTTTCGCATTTTTAGATCAATGGCAGTCTTTCACGAGTTCTTGTATTTAGTTCACTTTTTAGCAACTGCTCTCTGCAAAACATCTGATGATTCAGCAAAAGATATTAAAATTAGGAAGTTTCAAAAATATTCTCAAATTTCAACAAAATTAATTGCAATACTAATGTAATTGTAGTGATAAGTTTCAGCCAAAATCAATAGTAGTAGTATTTTACCAATTGATAAAATGTGGGTTGTGTAGAAACACCTTGGACAAAGCCTTAACACTAGACCTAGCATCATGGCGGCAGTATTCAAAATCTTGACAAATCTGGAGACAGACAGAAACTGATAGAATAAAGCTTTTGACAGATCCTGCTACCAATGAAAAAGGCATGAGAATTTGGGAATGTAATGGTAACTGCAAAGTGGGCTGACTAAACATGTGCAACTACTTCTGATGCTTTTCACTATAAACCATCTCACTAACTGACCCAGCAAGTGAAGTAACACACAGAACTTAAGTATTAGATAGTTATCAATGTAGACCAATAAATTCCATCACAACCCAAGTGCTATAAAGTGATCAACAGTACAAATTGGCCTGATTACTGCTGTCAATTTGGTACAGAATCATAGAATGGTTACAAGCAGAAGAATATGCAGCCTATCATTTGAGCCAGTTCTGACAGAAAAATTCTGACAATCCCAAGGGCCCAACCTTTCCCTTAGCCCTCAAAAATGTTTTCTACTTCAGGTTTTATTCAATTTCATTTGAAAGTTCCAATTACATTGGGGTTTGAACCAAACTTATTTTGTTTTAAACTGCGGATTCTTGTGCCTTTCACCCCTCCCAAACATCCCCCATGCCCTGCCCCACCCCGCCCAAGTCAAATTATCTCTAAGAATTATCCATTCCAATTGAATGTTGAGATAAAAGAGATATCATCTGGTATAGAAGTGAAGAATGAAACATGAAACCCGAAGAGTCTAGAGTGGGGAGAGATACAAACATAGCTTCTTTGAAGGAACACGATGCACATTTTTAAAAATAGATACTGGATTAAGCACTACTCTGTCAAGCTACAGAAACAACAAAGCAATATTACTCAATCACAATACATACAAGTAGACAGATTTTGCAATATGATTTAACATTGTTGTGAAGAGTATGCAAGGCCATTTTAATCTGCAATATGGTGTAATCTATACACTGTTGTATAGATTTGTATTTCAATAATCAGGACATGCATAAGTAATAGTAGTTTGCTCAATTAACAATCAAAATTGAATTTAGTCCTTGCTGTGAATAATTTATCTTTGAAACCAGAACTCATGTTGACAGCTGTTTTACAAAGTATTTGAGTAAATTACAGTATTAAGAGTGCAGAAGGCATAACCATACTTTAGGGATATTTTAGTACATGGAAAAGATCAATCCCCCAAATAAAAAAGAAACCATCAAGTTGAGGGGATTACATTATTAGCAACAGAATATGGTTTATTTTCAATTAACATGATTCATGAAGCTGCAACTAGATTCTCAATGATACTGCATAACTGGCCAGTTTTCAAAAGTTGTAACTTTTGAGGTACAGATAGACCAGAATGTTGTCCTGGGATGAAAAAGAAATTCACACCTGGACTGAAAAGATAATCTTCTAATCCAAAATTGGATCACTATTCTGCTAAAGTCAGACCTGGTGTTGCAAACAATCAGCATTCTCTGATCTGAAGGATGCTCATATGTTATAGGGGAAATGCTAATGCAACAAAAGTAGTGTAAAACTTTCTGTCTGACCAATCGCTATTCTGAACACTGGTACAAATTAAAAGCAAATAGAATGTCGGCACAGAAATCGTGGAGTTTCGTCAGCACTCCACAAAGTGTCCCAACAGTAAGATCAGAAGACATAGGAACAGAAATAAACCATTCAGCACAGTACTGTTAGGTTTAGGTAAATAAATAGAACCCTTATTGGTCTCTTTCAAGCACAAAGTATCAATGTATACATGGATAAACTCACCAAAAACTGGATTGCAATAACATTCACTGAATATGCCAGCAATACCAATGGGGCCTTTTTAAAAAATTAGGCTAGATGTATGAATATTTTCCACTGCGTACCTCTCTCAGATTTATAACTTGTAATGAAGAGTAAAGTGTTCAACTAACTGCAGGGCTGCAGTTAGTTGAACACTGCACTGCTCAAAGTGATTTTATAAAAAGGAGAAACATTCCAAGTACAGTCCATATAATAAATCATGTTGTCAAAAAACCATCACCTACCCTATATGTTTGTATGAACAGCTGTCACGTACCTTGGAATAAGTGTGGATTACAAGTGCTTCATCTGAATGAAGCAGTCATCTCCATTTAAGCATCAAGAGAGGAAAAAAAACAATTTTAACTTGTCTGGTCAAACTAAAGATCTTTGTCACAATTTTCTCAGGCCCTGATAGAATTTTGACCAGCTGTATTATTTCTTCCATGATTTAAAGCATGTAACTAGATTTTCCTCAAAATATAGCAAAAAAAGTTAGGAAATTTAATAGCAACAGATAAATAATAAATAGCACAGTAGTTGCTTGTGTGCAAATTGAAGACAGATCTGTCAATCTTTCATTGAGGTGATATTTATTATACCATAAAAACTTGGCCTATTTTGATGCATACTGCCTTGTAAAAATGATGCATACTGTATCTTTAACTAGGTTTGAACTCTTTTTACTCCCGGTCACTTTTTTCCCCATCATTGAGTATTGTGCCATTCGTCATCTAGATCCTATCTAAGGATTCCCTCCCAGAGTTCACCCTATTCTAAAAAAAGGTCAAGCATTGGTAATTCCTTTCACACCACTCTCAGGGTCAGTATCTTCTTTTCAACACTTCTAAAATACCTCAAGATGGTTTCCATATGAGTGGCACCATTCAGATTTTACTGCAATGATTAAATAAATGCTTTATTAAATGGCTACATTGCCAAAATATGTCTCAAAGTACAATACTGTAAACCACACTGAAAAAAAACCCTGCTCTCACTCAATAATTTTTGGGTTCTCGAGATATCCAATCACTTTGCAGTCCAAAAGCAATTCATTGGTTGCAGCCAATTTTCACATGGCAAGGTACGTAAAACATCACTGAGATAAGTAACCAGATGGTCTGGTTAGGTTAAGATAGTTCCATTAGACTTTAGGAAACCTCTATGCTGCTTCAAAGTGATCCACTATAAACCCGAGCTTGCAAAGGGCCTTATCCAAAGACAGATTAAGCAATATGGTACTCCTTCAGTACTACAGATTCAGTAAATTACTGCAGATGCTGGAATCTGAACTGAAGTCAAAAAAATACTGGAGATCAAAGCGGATCAGGCAGCATCCATGGAGAGAAAGCAAGCTAACATTTTATGTTTAGAGAATTCATCAAAGTTCTCCTTCAGTATTCTGCTGGACTACAACATAGATTACACAATGCAAATTTTCATCAGGTTTGAGTTCATCACTTGATTCAAGGAAAGTGTGTTTGAACTGATATTTTAACTAGCAAATCCATCAATATCCCACGCAAAGCAGTAAAGCAACTTGGGAGAAGTGGGGTAGTAAGAGTACAACCAATTGAAAGAATGAATACCAGCCACACCACCAGAACTCCCTCATCCTTTGAATCAAAGAGATTGTGTTTACAAAGCATCTTCCAATCACAAATATCCTAACTTATGAACAACAATATACATTATTGTGCAGGAACGTATAAGCAAATTACTGCAGATGCTGGAATCTGTACTGAAAACGAAAAAATGCTAGAGATCACAGTGGATCAGGCAGCATCCATGGAAAGAGAGCAAACTAACGTTTTGAGTCAAGATGACTTCATCAGAGTCAAAACATTTCCATTGCAAAGATTCCTGCACAGTTTGTAGGCATGTATATCTCAGCTGTAAAAAATGGCAAGATAATGCACTGGTTAAGGAATGAGTATTGTTCAGGAAACCTAGTGACTTTAATAGTGGTTCACATTGGTTTGGAAGGATGTACCCGGACAACGTCACTAATAGTCTTCCTCAAATACAAAGATTCAAGCAATTCTGTGTGTTCTTTAGTCACAGGGAAAGATTAGTTGATGAATACCTCCCTCCAAATATGGGCTTCTTAATTGGAGGGAGGGAGAGAGAGAGAGATCAGGGTTTGAGAGCGCACGAGAGGGGAGGGGGGAGGAAGAACTGGAAAGGATGGGGGATGGGGGATGGGGGGGAAGAGGGGGTTGGAGGCTGTAAGCGGCTCTGATTGAAGGGGGGGGGATGGGTGGGAAGGAGAGGTTTGTGTCAGTAACTCGGCATGGGGGTAGACGCCAGAGGAGAAGAACGGGCCGAATACCGGTAATGGAGGGAAGGACTAACAACAACGGACAGGAAACATGGTCTGATGGGGGGGGGGGGGTGAATGTTAAGACACAACCCTCCCTCACGTTCCACCCCCCCCCAAACTAACGGCCACCCGCGGCACTCACCTTCCAACAACCTCTGAATAATACTATCTATATTCAGCTTGTCTATATCCGCCATGGTTCACGGTAGTGATTCCGGAGAGGGGGGGGGGGGAGGGAGTAGGGGTGGGGGGATGATGAGTAGATTTACCGCCTCTATATCTCAGTCTCTGGCCGCTCGCTCTTCGCTTCCTTTCTCCTCCCGAGCTCTCTCTCTTTTTAAAAAAAATCCACACAAAAAAATGGCGTCACCGCCTGGCGGAGGGATACCCGCGCCGAGTCCCGTACTACTTATCCGGCTCCTGACACGTTACCCCCCTCCCCCGTGCCCACTACCTCAAGTCCATGCGCGCCACACGTGCTCCCTCCAACCAAGTCCCGCTTTGTCTCAGCCATCTCCTCGCATTGGCCGCCCCCTGCAGCTTAACCGGCCTATGCTGCCGCTTAATACACATTCAATGCACCTTATGTTTTTTCCTATATATTAATGGCATCAAGTTACTTTTCAGAGTTCTCTCAGCGAAGCAAAAGAACATTAAAAGGTCGGGTGTGGGATTCCGAGCTGTACGCCTCTTCCTGGAACTGACACATTACGATCGGCAATGTTCCCAAACAAACTCTCACCTGAGTATAAAGCGAAAAATCAGACTTCAGGGAACACAATAACACATTGTTGATGACATGGTATGACATCCCTGTCCTTACAAGGCAGGGAACGTCATCAGGATTAAACGGCCCAGTAAACCCCCTTTTGCATTGCACAGGATCACACTGGGTCCGCTTTTAACGATGCAACTTGAATAGATTTTGAGTAAGTTTCAATTCTGCCCGATTTGAATTCCTAAAAACGAAAGGCGTTCGTACTATGGCGCCAGTGCTGATTCTGTGAAAAAGCCTTCAATTAGTTCCATCCCCCACTCTTGCATAGCCTGCAGTAAGTTCAAGTATTCACCTAAAAAAAGTTCTGCTTCCATCGAGGTTTCAGGCAAGTGCAATCCAGATCGTAGCAAAATGTTGCATAAAAATAAACTTAGTGTGTTTCTTTTGGCAATTACCTTAATGTTCTCTAGTTTCCAATCCTTTCCGAAAACAGTTTCTCCTTACTGGGTCTTATCAAATCCCCTGCTGAGTTTGAATTCTACCAAAATTTAAAACAAAAATAGAAGTTGCAGGAAAAGCTCATCAGGTATGGCAGCATCTATGTAGAGAAATCAGATTTAACGTTTCAGGTCCAGTGACTCTTCCTCGAAATGACTGGTGAGTTCTGGGGAAGGATCACCGGACCCGAAACGTTAACTCTGATTTCTTTGCACAGATACTTTTGTTGTTTCCGATTTACATTATCCCGCAGTTCTTTTGGTTCTTCCCAGATCTACACAGCTCTCAGGAGAACAATCCCAGCTTTTAAGTCGTAGTCTCATCAGAGAGGTCTCACATCCCTGGTACCAATTCATTCTGCTCGCTCCTTACGATCATAACATCTTTCATAAAAAGTGTCCCCAGAACTGAACACAATATTCCAATTAGGACCGAACCAGTATTTTATAAAATGCAGCTTCCTTACTTTTGTACATTATTCCCTCAACTTACAAAGCCAAGTATTCCACACACTTATTTAACAGCCTCAACTTGTCAAAGTTATGTGAGCATGCTCTCACAGGTTCTTATTAAAACCCACAGATTCTTTTTAAAACTGTTTAGATTGTATTTTTATCCTTCATACCAAGATGAATCATTTCCCATTCCTATAAATTAAATGTTTTCTGCCAGGAGGGTGCACATTTCACCAGTCTATGTTCGTTGGTTTTCTCCAGCACATTCTATTTATATATCAAGTCGTCAAGCACAGCAGGTCAGGCAGCATCCAAGGAGCAGGAAAATTGACATTTCGGGCAAATAATGGCTTTTGCCCAAAACGCCAATTTTCCTGCTCCTCAGATGCTGCCTGATCTGCTGTGCTTTTCCAGCACCACTCTAATCTTGACTCCAGCTGATACAAACCTAGCCTGGTTGACCTTTCCTTATAAGACAGTCCTCTCATTCTAGGTGTTAGTCTGGTAAACCTTCTCTGAACTGCCTCCAACTCATTTACAACCTTCCTCAATAGGTAACAAATACTGTGCACAGTACTCCAGATGCAGTCTCACCAGTGTCCTGTAGAACAAAGGCATAACCTCCCTACTTTTGTATTAATTTCTCTTTGTGATAAACAATAATATTTTATTTGCTTTTCTAATTACTTGCTGTACTTGCCTATTAACCTTTCATGATTCATTCACTAGAACACCTTGATCCCTCTGCTGAGTTCTGCAATCTCCCACCATTTAGACAATAGACAATAGATGCAGGAGTAGGCCATTCAGCCCTTAGAGTCTGCACCGCCATTCAATATGATCATGGCTGATCATTCCTAATAAGTATCCTCTTCCTGCCTTATCTCCTGCCCTTGATTCCACTATCTTTGAGAGCTCTATCCAACTCTTTCTTAAATGAATCCAGAGACTGGGCCTCCACTGCCCTCTGGGGCAGAGCATTCCACACAGCCACCACTCTCTGGGTGAAGAAGTTTCTCCTCATCTCTGACTACCTAAATGGTCTACCCGTATTTTTAAGCTGTGTCCTCTGGTTCGGCACTCACCCATCAGCGGAAACATGTTTCCTGCTGCCAGAGTGTCCAATCCTTTCATAATCTTATACGTCTCAATCAGATCCCCTCTCAGTCTTCTAAACTCAAGGGTATACAAGCCCAGTCGCTTCAGTCTTTCAGTGTAAGGTAATCCCGCCATTCCAGGAATTGACCACTTGAACCTACGCTGCACTCCCTCAATAGCCAGAATGTTTTTCCTCAAATTTGGAGACCAGAACTGCACACAGTACTCCAGGTGTGGTCTCACCAGGGCCCTGTACAGATGCAGAAGCATCTCTTTGCTTCTATACTCAATTCCTCTTGTTATGAAGGCCAGCATGCTATTACCCTTCTTCACTACCTGCTGTACCTGCATGCTTGCCTTCATTGACTGGTGTACAAGAACACCCAGATCTCTCTGTACTGCCCCTTTACCTAAATTGATTCCATTGAGGTAGTAATCTGCCTTCCTGATCTTGCCATCAAAGTGGATAACCATACATTTATCCACATTAAACTGCATCTGCCATGCATCTGCCCACTCACTAACTTGTCCAGGTCACCCTGTAATCTCCTAACATCCTCATCACATTTCACCCTGCCACCCAGTTTTGTATCATCAGCAAATTTGCTAATGTTATTGCTGATACCATCTTCTATATTTAAACAATATACTTTTTATTATTCCTGCTAAAATGAACAATTTCACATTTCTCCATATTATACTTGATTTGCCATATCTCACAACCTATCTATATCTTTTTGTAATTATTTTTATAAATTTCCTTCTTTGTGTTATCAGCAAATTTGACAACCATACCTTCCCCCTCTTCTAAATCTTCTTCATAAGTTGAAAATAATTAAGGACCCAGCACAGATTCCTGTGGCACACCATTTATTATCTCGCCAACCTGAAAAAGAGCCATTTGTGCCTAATAGCCAATCTTCTATACATTCCCAGTGTGCTATCTGCTACACCATGAGCATTTATTTTCTGCAATGACCCTTGACATGGCACCTTAACAAATAACTTCTGGACATTGAAGTACAGTACATCCACCAGTTCCCTTGATCCACAGCACATGTTTGCTCCTCAAAGAACTCCAATAAATTGATCAAACATGATTTCTCTTTTACAAAAGTAAGTTGACTCTGCTGATTACCTTAAACTTATCCAAGCGGTCTGCTGTAACTTCTTTAATAATAGCTTCTAATGTGTTTCCCATAAGTTAAGTTAACTAGCCTGTAGTTTCCTGCTTTGTCTGCATTTTTGAATGAATGAGTTATATTCACGATCTTCCAATCTAATTAGGCCGTCTGATAGTCAATAGAGTCGGAAAAATTAAAACCAATGCATCAACTATCTCACGAGCCACTTCTTTTAACATGCTATGGTGAAATCCATTAGGAGCCATGCAATTGTCAGACTGCAGATCCAAGAATTTACTCAGTTCTATTTCTCTGGCGATTCTGATTTTCCTGACTTCCCTTCCTTCAAATTCCTGATTTAACCCTGCTTCTGGGGTATTATTTGTATCCGCTATTATGAAGACTTTTGCAAATGAATGCTGTACATCCTGAATTCTAATTGGTCCAATATTGAAAATTATAAAAAACGAAAAGAACTGCAGATCAGGCTCTGCTCCATAGGTAAGTCCCCTCGGACAATTGTGGAAGCCAATGCAACGGCCATGGATGGGTCTGTTGTTGCGGGGGTGGGGGAGTGCTGTAAATCAGAAATAATCAGAAATTGCTGGAAAAGCTCAACAGGCCTGGCAGCATCTGTGGAGAGAAATCAGAGTTCACATTTTGAGTCTAGTGACCCATCTCAGAAATTATATATACAGTTGTTCAGGCCCAATCTCTGGATATCCAATTGCTCTGACCCTACCAACACCTATTCTCTGCATCAATTTACCTAGTTTCTCCCTTGAGGGAATAGGTGATGTAATGGTAACATCATGGACTAGTAGTCGAGAGCCCTGTTCTAATTCTCTTGGGATACCGATCAAATCTCACTGCAACTGTGGAGCTTGAATTCATTTTTAAAAAATCATTCAGAGGTTGTGGGTATTGCTGGCTAGGCTAGCATTTACTATTCATTGATTTTAAAAAAAGCCTGCATTTTTGTGAAAACTAGTGAAACTACCATCAATTGTTCACAAATGTCATAGAGTCAGGGAAACAGACCCTCTGGTCTAATTACTCCATGCCAACCATGTTGCCAACCTAAACTAGGCCCTCTTGCTTACATTTGGCCCATATCCTTCCAAACCTTTCCTATTTATGTACTTATCCAAATATATTTTAATTGTTATAACTGCACCTGCATCCACCACTTCCTCTGGCAGTTCATTCTACACACGAACCACTCTCTGTGTTAAAAAGTTGCCCCTGGAGGGGATTCAAGATGGCAGTGACCCAGTAGATCTGCCCTGCTGAGCTCTGCACGAGAATCCAGACAAAGTGGTGCACTCATCCTCCCTTTATTACCCAATGTGGTAGAAATAGCTATTTACTGACCCCTAGAATTGTTCAGTTTCAGTTTAAATTAGTTAGGAAATGGCCAAAGGGAAGGGACCATGAGGATCACAACATGCAGGGACACTTCCCCCCCCCCCACCCCCGCAACAATGGACCCATCCATGGCCCCAGCATTGGCTTCCACAATTGTCCGAGGAGACTTACCTATGGAGCAGAGCCTGATCTTCTTGGAGTATGTGAAACTCCAAGAGAAGTTTGATTCATTGATGGAGGACACTTGGGCCAGGCTTGAACCAGAAGATCCGGCGCCTTGGGTAGCATGTTGGGGAGGTAGAACAATGGGCTGCGGCTTCCAAAACCATGGTAGAATCCTCGGTGTGCCTGGTCCATGCCTTGGAGGAGCAGGTCGACTACCTTGATAAAGTACATCCATATGGTGGGGCTTCCTGAACGGGAGGAGGAAGGCCAGCTTGTCAGCTTCTTGGGCCAATTGCACCCGCAGTTTTTGAAGCTGGAGATCGAAGTAGGCCGGGTGTAGGCCGAGCAAGCCCACCAGGTCGCAGTGTGCAGGCCAGGATCGGACCAGTGGGCCTGGCTGGTCCTAGCGTGACTCCAGCACTACAGAGATAAGCAAATACTGCCAGAAACCTCTAGAGCACTGGGAAAGGATCCACAGGCTCTGACATACAAAGGATTACGAATGATGCTTTTCCAAAATTTTTCTCCGGTCAGGACTTGTAACAGGAAGGCTTCTGATTAGATAAAAAGGTGGCTGAGGAACTTGAATATTCAGTATTCCATAAGATATCCGCCAATATTATGTTTCAGCCATGGAGAGTCCGTGTTTAATTTTGACTCATTGGAAAAGACAAAGGACTTCTTGGATGCTTTAATATAGACTGGCTGGCTTGAATAATATGGGCAATAATGTTGATTTTGTTCTTCTTTGTAATTTGCCTGGTTTACCTGGTTGTTGGGTTGTGTTTTTTTTAATATATGTCAGGGTCATAATTGTTTCTTTTTTCTTCTTCTCTCTCTTCTCCATTCTCTCTCCCCACCCGTCATCTTCTGTTCCTTTTTTTCTTGTCATTTCCTTTTGTTCCTCTCTTTTGGTATGGGGTGTGGGGGTGTGTGGTTGGGGGAAGTGGGGAGAGGTTATATATTTCTATTCTACCAGGAGTACCTCGGGTTATAGTATGGAGAGAACAGGTTGAGTGTCCACTTTTAACTTTCTTGTTATAAGGTGTGTGTATTTTTTCTTACTTTGTGTTGTCTGGGGTGGTGGCATGGCTTCAGCCAGAAGGAGCCATGGAGGAGGTTAATGGGTAATATGAGCGCCCTCTGTGGGCAAGGGGGAAAGTCTCCTTTCATTTGTGTTATATGTTGGTATGTTATAGAAGTAGCTGTTAGAAGTTTTGATTTGGTAGTTTTGGAAGTTGTATTTTTAAATTTATACCAACTATTTATTGTTTTCACTCGGCGCACAAGGAGTGGGGTTTTTCCTCCCGGATAGTCATGGATTGTTTTGGACTGTTATGGTTAGCCATTCATCTAAATGGTGTTCCTGGAATGTTAAGGGGAGTCATTCACCAATTAAGAGAAAAAAAGTACTGTCAAACCTTAGAAAAAGGTCAATGTAGCCTTGCTGCAAGAAACACATTTAACCAATATGGAGCATTCGAAGTTGCAGCAGGGAGGGTTCAGACAAGTGTTTTTCTCATCCTTTAATTTGAAAAGTAGAGGAGTTGCTATTCCCATCCGGAAGAATCTCCCGTTTCAAATGTTAGACCAAATTGAGGATGAATATGGACGATTTATAATTTTTAAAGCTTTAATGCATGGAGAGGAATATGAGATTTTGAATGTATATTGCCCCCCAGCACACCCCCTTAAATTTATAACAGATGCGCTTTCCAGGTTGATGGCCCTTGGGGCACGATGTACAATTATTGGGGGAGACATTAATTGTCTTATTGATCCCAAAGTGGACAGGATGCCTCGGAGTCTTGCGGGTATGTCCCCACAATCCAGGCAGTTGGTGGACCTAAACAGGGAGCTGGGGTTGGTGGAAGTGTGGAGATGTCTTCACCCCGAAGGTGGGGATTTCACCTTTT
This sequence comes from Chiloscyllium plagiosum, assembly GCF_004010195.1. NCBI lineage: Eukaryota > Metazoa > Chordata > Chondrichthyes > Orectolobiformes > Hemiscylliidae > Chiloscyllium > Chiloscyllium plagiosum. Next base: position 24,339,980 of record NC_057734.1, on the reverse strand, counting down.
TCTCTAATTCACATAAATGATATACCAGAATTGACATGTTTTTTGTCCCATTGACCTTCTTGAATTTGGACCTTCCCTGTCTTGCGGATAAGGGAATATAGCCATTTCCGATCATGCAGCAGTGTACATGGAGGTCAAGGCCGGTGGTAACGGGATAGACTCCTGGCATGGCGCATGGACCCTTTCCTCTTGAAAGATAGCAAGTTTGTAGAGTATTTTTCGTGGGAATTTAAAATCTTTTGGGATATTAATTTGGGTATGGCCAGTAATCCATTGGTGCTCTGGGAGACTGCCAAGGCCAATGCATGGGGCTTGATTATTTCTTACTCTGCAACCCAGAAGCAGCATAGGGGAGAGCAGCAGCATTTGCTCGAGCTCACCTGAAGGCAGCTGAGATAGCCTTCTTTGACAGACTGTCTGTAACCAAATTGCAGCAGATTACAGTCCTTAGGGCTAATTTGAATGCTGTGCTCACCCTGACAGCAAAGAGGGAAATCTCTTTTGCAAAACAGAGATTATTTGAGTATGGTGATAAACCGAGAAGATATCTAGCATACCTGACCAAAAAGAAAAATGCCCCCCAATCTATCACTTCCATCAGAGAGAGTGCTAGTACTCTTACTTGCAATGCCAAATAGATTAATGCAGCATTTAGGAAATTTTACTCTGAGCTGTACTAGTCAGAGGGTGTAAGGACAGACTGATGAAGATGGGATCCATTTTTAAAACCCTCGACCTTCCGGCCCAGACGGAATTCAAAGTGAGTTTTATAAGGAGTTCATAGACATGCTGGCCAGGCCACTCTTGGATATGTACCACTACCCATTCAGTCAGGACTGCCTCCCATCCTCTTTGAGAGAGGCAAATATTTTTCTTATTCTTAAGAAAGGAAAAGCCCCAGAGGATTGCACTTCGTACAGGCCCATATCGTTACTGAATGTGGATTTTAAAATTCTGTCAAAAATAGTGGCGGTAAGGTTTAAGAGGGTTTTGCCTTTCATTGTAAAGGAGAACCAGACAGGTTTTATCAAGGGTCGTAGGTCTATCAATAATATTAGAAGAATATTAAACATGCCAGCAAGGGTCAATTCTGGGCTTGGTAATCTCCCTGGATGCAGAGAAAGCATTTGACTGGATGGAATGGCCGTACCTGTTTTATGTACTGGAGCAGTTTGGTCTTGGAGGGGTTTTTGCCAAGTGGGTGGCAGTATTATGTAGTGACCCGAAAGCAGAGGTTCTCATGTTGGATCATTTTTGTATTGGTAGAGGCAGCCAACAAGGGTGTCCTCTCTCACCAAGATTATTTACATTGGTGATTGAGCCACTGGTGGAGGCTATTCGGAGGGATCCCAACATAATTGCCCCGGAGGTAGGGTCAGGCAGGCATAGGATCACCCTCTATGCAGATGATGTTCTTCTCTTTTTAACTGATTGATGACTTTTGTGCTCCGTTTAAAAGAAGTGATTAATCTATTTGGTTTGTTCTCAGGGTCTAAAATTAATTTTATGAAGTCGGAGGCCATGCCTGTGGGGGGATCTTACTAGAATATCCGATTTTGGGGATCGAACCCATTTCCCTTTCAGGTGGTCACAGGAAGGTTTCCCGTTATTAGTCATTTTTATCACCCCAGTCTTCGATCAATTATATAAAGCTAATGTTTTGCAATTGCTAGAGAAAATAAGGCAGGACCTTTGGCGCTGGGAGGATCTTCCGATACCTTGGTTGTGTAGAGTACCTCTGGTCAAAATGAATGTTTTTCCTTGCGAATCCCATGCAAATGCTCCCTTTGATGCTGCCTAGACAAGCACTATGGAGGCTTTACAGTTGGCTCCGGTCTTTCATCAGACATCATAGGCGGCCTCTTATTAAGCTGGATAAATTGCAGCTTCCGCAAGAGATGGAAGGTTTGGAATTCCCGGACTTTAAGAAATATCAATTGAGTTCCTTACTATCCTATGTGGTTGACTTGGCCTGCCAGGACCCGCGATCAATTTGGTTGGACATCGAGGCCTCCCAGGCAAAATGCCCCCTCATCAATTTGTTGTTTATGGACAAGATGAGGACTGTTATGAACCATTGCAGAAACCTGATTGTCCTTAACACAGTTAAAGCATGAAGAACGATGCGGCATGGTGAGGGCAACTTACAAAAAAACTTCCCCTTTCACTCCCATAGTGGGAATGTTAGGATTCCGGCTGGGGTCGATGGACTGTGGTTTTAGGTTCTGGGAGTCTAGAGGAGTCTCCTGTTTGGGAGATTTATTTGACTGGGAGGTCATGATGTTTTTCGAGCAGCTGAGCCTGAAATATGAGCTAACTAGGAAGGACCTCTTGTATTACTTTCAGGTTAGGGACTTTATACAAAAAAGACTACATTGATGGTTAGTCCCTCTAAGTCGGATATGGAGAGGAGAGTACTCCAGTCTATGGGCGCTCTCTTGGTCAGTACCCTTTATCACTTGTTAAGAAGTAATGTTTTGAAGGACATTGAATGGCTATGCAGAACCTGGACTCGGGAACTGGGGGTGGAACTCCCATCAGAGGTGTGGGAGGATATTTGGGAGAACGTAAGGAAGATTTTGATCTGTAACAGGATGCAGGCTATGCAACTGAAGGTAATCCACAGGGCTCATCTGGCACTGGAGCGGCTTGCGAAATTTAAGACAGGAGTGTCCCCAGTGTGCCCCAAATGTAAAACAGATGTTGGCACTTTTACTCAATGTTTTTGGTCATGCCACAAGCTTCATAGGTATTGGGAGGCCATAGCGAGTGCTTTGGAAGAGGTTTTGGGAACTGAGATTAATTTGGATCCAGTGTCCCTGCTCTTAGGTCTTCCAAATCTCCCCTCTTTGGATGTGCATGGGAAGAAATTGTAATAATATTCTTTCATTCTGTGCGAGGAATAACATTCTAATGAGCTAGGTATCAGAGAATCCCCCAGGACTTTCAGGCTAGCGTAGATTGTTATGGTGCAGATCCCCCTGGACTTCCTTACGAGTATGGTGCACCAGAAAACGGAGCTGTTTTATAGAATATGATGACCCTTTCTGAATTATATAGATGCAGACTTATCGGCTATATTGGTTAGGGCCTTTGTATCATCATGAGAACTATGTCTGGCGGTCCGGGGTCCACTGGGGTGAAGAAACCTGAACAAATATGGATTTGTTTACTAAAGCTCCCAGTGGTGTGGAGCTTCAGTGGGATTGCACTGAGTGTAGTAATTTAACTGAATATTACTTTTGGGTTACCTTGGTATAACTTGGTTTAATTTTATTTCTGTTATTTATTGAATTGTAGTTTTTTTTTCTCTCTTTCCTCAGTGGTTGGTGGAGTAGAGTATTAGTTTGTTTTCTGTTATTGTCATTATATTATAAAATTGTTACACTATTTTGTAATTTTGTAAAAAAAATTAAAATCTTTTTTCTTAATAAAAATATTTACAAAAAAAAGGTGCCCCTCATGTCCTTTTTAGACCTTTTTCTTCTCACTTTAAAAATATGCCCCCCAGTTTTGAACTCCCCACCCTGGTGAAAAGACCTTTGCTATTCACTTTTTCTATGCCCCTCACGATTTTATAAACCTCCATTAGGTGACCTCCTTGCCCTCCAAAGTCCCAGCCTACTTGTATAACTCAAATCCTCTATTCCCCGCAACATTCTGGTAAAACTTTACTGAATCATCTGCAGTTTAATAATATCTTTTCCATAACAGGGTGACCAGAACTGCACACAGTGCTTCAGAAGCGGCCTCAGCAATGTCCTGTACAACCTCAACATGAAGTCCCTACTCTTAGACTCAAAGGTCTGAGCAATGAAGGCAAGCATTCTAAACACCTCTTTAACCATCTTGTCAACCTCTGATGCAAATTTCAAAGAATTGTGTACCTAAATCTCGAGGTCTCTCTGTTCTACAATACTACTTAATTGTATAAGTCCTGCCCTTGTTTGTTTTACCAAAATGCAATAACTCACAATTCTCAAATTAAAGTTCATCTGCCACACCTCAGCCCATCAACCCAATTGATGTCCTTTAGGAAGGGCATCTGCAATCCTTACTTTGGCTGGCCTGCATGGGACTCCAGACGCATGCCAAAACGTTTGATCTTATCTATCTGATAAAATAGATTAACAACCATGCAAGATAATTAGGTATTGGCAATAGATGCTGTCCTTGCCAGTTATGATCACATTACAGCAAAGAATGAAAAGCAAAGATCCTGAAAGTCTATCTCTATGACCAAGCTTTGGCCATCTGTCCTTACAACTCCTTGTATGATTCAGTGTAAAAGATTGTTTGTTAATGGAATGTGAAGCATCTTAGTACATTCACTCCCTCTAATCTGTTATATAAATGTAAGTTATTGTCTTCAAAGGGAATGAACAACAATACCTTGCATTCATATAACCTCTTTTAAATATAGAATGCTTCAAAATGTTTCACAGATAGACATGAAGAACACTCAAAGTGGAGTTGTAACTCTTGGCTATTCAAATTCAAACTAACTTGTATGGACGAGAATAATAATAAACTTGAAATTTTGAAGACTAGAATTCTTTTTAAAGATGGGAAAGATTTCAAAAGTGCTGACATTAACAATTACTTGGAATTAAATTATATATTAATGTTATCTAAATTTTGTTTAACATTGGGCATGTTTGAGAGATTACAAATATATCCCAGTCTGTTCAAATCATTCAGTCATAGAAAGAGATTATAAAGACGAGTGTGTCTAGTTAAAAATGCTTATCAATCATTGTTAGAAGAAAACTGTTGATGCAACTGCCCAATGTCAACCCTTGCTAATCAATAAAAGCAAAATCTATGTGTATGAATTTTAAGTCATCTCCCTTTCCCTGCTGCAGTGCTGTGATTCAACAGTGTATACTAACATATCTACATATTAACATTTGAATTAAAAGCAGAAGTAGGCCATTTAGCCCCTTAAGCCTCCTCCACCATTCAACAAGGTCATGTTTGATCTGATTACTTCCCTTTTCCACCTTCTTCCAAAACTTTTCATAACTCTCCTGCTGATTACCAGGTACAGCCCCTTCTGGTGGATGAAGCAGTGCTTCTCCATGTTGAACACCACTTGGAAAAAACACTTAGAGGCTGGTAAGGGAATTGAAGGGAATCTGGAAGACTTCAATGTTCATTACCAGAATGGCTCGAATGCACCACCACTAACCAAGCTCGTTGAGTCCAAAAGGACATCGCTGCCAGACTGGGTTTGCAGCAGGTGGTGTGTGAACCAACAAGAGGAAAAAATATACTTGACTTCATCTTCACCAATCTGCCTGCTGCAGATGTCTCTGTCCATGACAGTATTGGTAGATGTGATCACCACACAGACCTTGTGGAAACAAAGCCCTGTCTTCACATTGAGAATACCCTCCAATATGCTGTGTAGTACTAATACTGTGCTAAATGGGATAAACCTTGAACAGATCTAGCAGTTCAAGGCTGGGTATTCAAGAGGTGTTTTGGGACATCAGAAGCAGCAGCAGAACTGTATCCTCCACTCTACCAAGTCCATCAAGCGAAAGGATCAATCCCAGTTCAATGAAGGGTGCAGAAGGCTATTCCAGAAGTAACATCAGATATGTTTAAAAATAGGGTGAAGTTACAAAACTAGGTCTACTGTTTGCCTAATAGCATAAACAACAATTAATAGACAGGGCTAAATTATTCTATAGCCAATGGATCAGATCTAAGCTCTGCAGACCTGCCACATCCAGTTGTGAATAGTGGTGAGCAATTGAACAACTCGCTGGAGGAGGAGACTTCACAATACAAAATTTGTGAGAAGATTTGTAGCTCAGGTGCTCGTTGTTGTGGTTCTGTTTGCCGATCTGGGAATTTGTATTGCAGACATTTCGTCCCCTGTCTAGGTGACATCCTTAGTGCTTGGTAGGCTCCTGTGAAGCGCTTCTGTGATGTTTCCTCCGGCATTTATAGTAGTTTGTCTCTGCCGCTTCCGGTTGTCAGTTCCAGCTGTCCGTTGCAGTGGTCGGTATATTGGGTCCAGGTCGATGTGCTTATTGATTGAATCTGTGGATGAGTGCCATGCCTCTAGGAATTCCCTGGCTGTTCTCTATTTGGCTTGTCCTATGATAATAGTGTTGTCCCAGTCGAACT
>NC_057734.1:24316480-24332879 GCF_004010195.1 Chiloscyllium plagiosum | reverse complement strand
GATTATAAATCTTATCTCTTATAATCCTTTCCAAAACCTTTCCTACAACAGAGGTAAGGCTCACTGGTCTATAATTACCTGCATCATCTCTACTGCCTTTCTTGAACAAGGGCACAACATTTGTAATCCTCCAGTCCTCTGGTACCAAACCTGTAGACAATGATGACTCAAATATCAAAGCCAAAGGCTCAGCTATCTCCTCCCTAGCTTCCCAGAGAATCCTTGGATAAATCCCATCCGGCCCAGGGGACTTGTCTACTTTCATTTCTTCTAGAATTGGTAACACCTGTTTGTAACTAACCTCAATCCTTTCTAGTCTAATATCTCATACCTCATTCTTCTCCTCAACAATATTTTCCTTTTCCTGAGTGAAAACCAATGAGAAATGTTCGTTTAGCACCTCTCCGATCTCCATAGGGTCCAGGCTCAACTTCCCACTTCTGTCTTTGATTGGCCCTATTCTTAACCTAATCATCCTTTTATTCCTCACATACCTATAGAAAGCTTTAGGGTTCTCCTTTATTCTATTTGCTAAAGACTGATCATATCCTCTCTTGGCTCTTCTTAACTCTCTCTTTAAATCCTTCCTAGCTGATCTGTAACTCTCCATCGCCTCATCTGATCCTCCTTCTTCTTCGTAACAAGAGATGCAATTTCTGTGGTAAACCACGGTTCCCTTACCCTATCACTTCCTCCCTGGCTGACAGGGACATACCTATCAAGGACACACAATATCTGTTCCTTAAACCAGCTCCACATTTCCATTGTCTGCATCCCCCGCATTTTGCAACCCCATTCCATGCATCCTAATTCTTGCCTAATCGCATTATAATTGCCTTTGCCCCATCGATAACTCTTGACCTGTGGCACATACCTATCTCTTTCCATCGCTAAACCAAATGTAACTGAATTATGGTCACTAATTATGGTCTTTCCCCAAAGCCTTTTACAAGCGCAAGTCAGGAATGTGATAGAATATTCTCCACTTGTCTGATTGAATGGAGAATCAACAACATTTAAGAAGCGTGACACCATCCATGAAAAAGCAACCCTTTTGATTGCCACCCCATCTACCACCTTAAATATTAACTTCCTCTATCACTAATGCACAGTGACAGTGGTGTGTACAATCTACGTAATGCACTAAAGCAACTTGCCAAATCTCTTTTGACAAAATCTTTCAAAATCACAACCTCTACAACTTATAAGATCAAGATTGCAGACAGCTGGGTAAACCACCTGTAAGTTCCCCTCAAACTCATCTACCATAGATCTATTGGCTATACAATCATTTAGCCCTGTCTATCAATTGTTATTTATGCTAACTGGCAAACAGGTAGACCTGGTTTTGTAACTTATTTTTAGACATATCTGATGTTACTCCTGATATAGCCTTCTGCACTCTTCATTGAACTGGTATATGATTTGGAAATATTTTGCTTTTTTTTATTGCTGCTGGGTCAAAATCCTGGAACTCTATCCCTGACAGCACTGTGGAATCCTTTCATTTAATGGACTTTTGCAATTCGAGTGGCAGCTGACCATCGCCACAGTGACTCAGTGGTCAGCACTGCTATCTCACAGCACCAGGGATCTGGGTTCTATTCCACCCTCAGGTGGCTGTCTACATGGAGTTTGCACGTTCTCCTCATGTCTGCTTGTGCTTCCTCTGGGTGGTCTGGTTTCCTCCCAAAGTCCAAGGATTAGGTGGATTGGCCAAGCTAAATTGCCTGTAGTGTCCAGAGATGTTCAGACTAGATGAATTAGCCATAGGGAAATGCAGGGATAAGGTGGGGGGGATAGTGGATCTGGGTGGGATGCTCTTCAGAGGGTCAGAGTGGACATGATAGGCTGATTGGCCTACTTCCACACAGAAGGGATTCTATGATCTCAAGGCGAATTATGGGTTTGTAATGAATTCGGTCTCAGGCAGAATCTGGCTTGGGGAGGATGGGAGAGAGATGAGAGTCACACCATGGGAGAAAGCAATGAGAGGTGGATGGTAGAGAGGGCCATGCTGGTGATAGGGTAGGTGTTTGATAGAGGTCATGTTGTTCCCACAAAGTTTTCTTTCATATCATTTTTTATAAATCGGTTACCTTTTTACCAAATTGCATTTAAGTCTCTCTGGAAAAAACTGCCAACTTTCATTTCAATGCAAAATGTTTCCTGGTGGAGTAATAGTGGTGGCGATGATTTTTGGAGGACAAAGCTGCATGGATTATTTTCTTTCAGCTGAGAGGAAAGAAGACAGACAGATTGAGAAAGGTAAAGGGAGGATGGGAAGTTTATTGCATGGATTAGATTGTCAAGATGGCTATGAATGTTGCTAAGAGGTTTCTGGTAATAGAAGACATACCAGTGAACTATTTGAAATCTTTGACAAAGTTAAAAATCATACAAAACCAGGTTATACTATAACAGATTTATTTGGAAGTACTAACTTTCAGAGGGCTGCGCCTTCATCAGATGGTTATCAACCACCCAATGAAGGAGTGGTGCTCTGAAATCTAGTGCTTCTAAATAAACCTGTTGGATTATAATCTGGTGTTGTGTGATTTTTAACTTTGTCCACCCCAGTCCAACACCGCCACCTCCAAGTCATTAAAGTTTTGAGTAACATTGGACTGAGAGAGTTAGCAGATAAAATTGAAAGTTAAAATAAAAGCAGGATCTGTAAGGAAGAAATGCTGAAGACAGTCTGTTCTGATATAATGTGATAGTTCCATTCCCATGCTATAAGAAAATCACGTAATAGCAGTGCCATTTAATGGGACTGGATCACATTATAGCCAACACAGGTGAGGAAAGTTCATGTTCTACTGATAATAGTCTAAATTCTGAAATCGTGCTATAGGCAGTTCACACTGAAGAAACTTGCATTATAGCAGAACAGACTGTATGGTTATTTTAAAAAATTCATTGACGGGATGAGGGCATTGCTGACGAGGTCACGGTGGAATTTGAACCAAATCCCCAGATTAATAGTCCAGTAGTAATACAATTAGGCCATTACTTCCCCATGAATTAAAATTAGAAAACAGGAAACTTAAGATAGAGTTATACAGTCACAGAGATGTACAGCACGGAAACAGACCCTTCGGTCCAACCTGTCCATGCCAACCAGATATCCCAACTCAATCTAGTCCCACCTGCCAGTACCCAACCCATAACCCTCCAAATCCTTCCTATTCATATACCCATCCAGATGCCTTTTAAATGTTGCAATTGTACTAGCCTCCACCACATCCTCTGGCAGCTCATTCCATACACGTACCAGCCTCTGCGTGAAAAAGTTGCCCCTTTTATATCTTTCCCCTCTCACTCTAAATCTATGCCCTCTAGTTCTTGACTCCCCACCCCAGAGATAGAGACAAATCAAAGCCAATTGCTGAAAATTAAATTGAAGATTCATTGCATTAATAGGGATGGCTAAGTAACCCTCAAAACAGGGGGCATCAGGAAGGAAGGAAGTACTAAAACTGTAATGATAGTACAGATAGAACATGTTTTCTTAAAAAGAAGAGACAATTGTGAACAATCATTAAAGTTATCTTTTAAATATTAATAATGAGAATCAGGTAACTAGAGATTCTGAAGATTTTATCTCAGAAAAAAGGTGGGTTTTTTATATGCTTCAAATCAAAGAGGTAAACCAATAGACATATTGAGAGACACTGGAACAAGCCACTGATGTCAGCTGATGATACTATTTGTCTTCCAAAAGGGTTAATGAAAGAGAAAATATTAATTGGAAGTATACATGGAGAGTACAATTAGTGCCATTATATATTGTTGGATTAAAGAACGACTTAGTAAATGGAGACATTGTAGTTGGAACCATACAACAAATTCCTATAAAAGGAATTGTTTATATCTTGTGAAATGCTTTGGCCACATTGAGAATGGTGGAAGAACTAGTAAGACTGAAAGAAACTGAAATATTACAAGAGGAACATCCAGGATTATTTCTGGACTGTGTTGTGCCTAGATCTCAGTCACATAAAATTCGACAGGAAGAGTAGGAGTCCATGAAAAAGAGAGATAACTTCAGTTATGGAGAAGATCCTACTATGGTCAGAAGGAAATTTATGTCCTAAAATGAAAAGAGCACAGGGTAGTTCAAGGAGCACACAGTTACCTCAGTGGAAAAGTTTCATTTGTGTATCATCCAGAGCAGGAGTATTTGGTTAGAAATCTACAGGTTATTAAGAAAACTGAGAAAGTCTAAACTCTCAGTTTTGTGGATATTCATGCAAGAAGATTTCACAGTTCATTGGAAAGAGTTGGAGGCAATCAATTATGTTGAATTTAAGGATTTGAAAGAGAAAGGTAATTTCTCTGGATTTGAATTGCTGTAAAGTGATTGGGGGAATAGATTGAAACTTTGTAATGCTGGATATTTTAAGGGTTCTTTTTCCAACTGTTCTATATCTTGATGACTTTTTTGTGTCTTTTGTATAATAAACTTTTATTGTTTGAAGAACTCTGCAGCCCTATGTGGCTATCTTTCAGGGAATGATCACCATATTAACCAAAGAAAATATGATCTTTCAGGCCAAATTTCATTCTGGGTCCTAACTTGTTCACTAGTACCATCAGCTGGAATTGTAACAATTGCTTCATACAGATTTCCATTTTGAATGACTGTTTCAGTTTCTCCGTTACCCTTAAGAGAATCTTTGTTCTTCCTGACAACTTCTGCATTCCAGTCTCCTTTTGTACAAAACAACAACTTGAAAGAATTTTCTTTCACATAACATGAACCTTGATTGAGTTTAGGGAATTATTAGATGATGACAGACAATATACCAAAAAAAATTCCAAAAGTTATTTTGAGGAGTGTACTAATGAACTGGTGAATGAATATTTGATTCTTAGCCAGTTTCTAAATTTAATTTTCATGTGGATTTAAGTGTCTGCTTTTCAGAATTCCTGCAATTCTGAGCCCATCACTAGATTGGTCCGAGGCTAACTTTCCTTCTGAACTCCCTTAGTGTTAAACCAGATGCTTGCTCAGCAATGGAAATATGATCAGCTAACTCAGAATGACCATTAATCCAACTGAGGATTTTGTAGTCTGAACAATATAGCACCACATTACAAGGGAACTTCAATTTGGCAATGTTAAAGGAATAGTTATAGCATGAGCCTATGGCAATACAAAGTAACAAAAACCCACAAGTGTGGGGAATCCAAAACAAAATAGTTCTTTGCCCCAACGTCCTTTGAGTACACGAGGTACTCCAAACATCATATTTTGATCCTGCACCCAGTGGCCCTGCTAACATTTTTCCCTCAGCAAACAATATCAAAATAGATTACTAATTTATCTCATTGCCTTGTTTTGGACCTTAATTATATAGAATAAAGAGTATATCAAATTGTCTATATAAATACATATTCTTTCTTTATAATTTCAGATTTGATTTGCATGCTTTCTGCAAGTTCTCCCAATTTACCAAACTGATCTTGGTCTGGCTCTCACTGCTTCAGCTCACATATTTTTCTTTCTTTTCAACACCTAACTGAGCTGATCTTTAACACTGTGTAATGATCATTCCACTTTATGTCCTTCTCTACAGTTGTTTGGTTTTTTTCCCTTCTCTCTTCAAGCTCTGATTCTATCTAAAAATGCTGGCTTATCTTTTATTCTTCAGTTCTTATGAATGGTTCAGCTTGAATTATTGACCTGTCCATCTCTGCTCAGATGCTGGCTGGTGGAGTATAATGTAACCTTTTCTATTTTTATTTAATTAAGGTTGTCTGCTAGAGCAAAATGGAACAGACTTGTCAAAATTCATAACTTCAAAAATTCTAGCATAATATACAGGAATTTTCAGACCACTAACCATCTCAGCAAAAATATTGATTAATGCTACACTTTAATGTGCTTCAGAACTAGTATCTGGAATGGATGCTGAGATACAAAGTGAGAAATTAAGAGAAGTACTCAAAAGTTTAATGAAAGAAATACATTTTGAAGGATGAAGGACAGAAGGAAATGGGGAGTTGAAAAAATGTTTAGGGATGGAGTTTGAATACATAATGGCTTAAAGCATAGTCACCATTGGCTGGGCAAAGGAAGTAAAACTGCACATATGGCCAGGGTGAAAGGAATGGAATTTTCTGGGGGTGTTTTTATGGCTTAAAATAGGGTACAGCAATGTCATGAAAAGATTCAAGCATGGTAATTAGAACATTAAGTTGGAGATATTATGACCAGTAGCAAATATCAATAAGAAAGCCATGAATGAAGGGTGAGTGGAACTTTGTGCAAGATAGGGATGAACATAAAGAATTCTAAATGAGCTAATGTTTACAGTGAATGAAGAATGGACACTGGGCTGAAGAAAATATCAGAATAGTCAAGACTGCTGATGAAAAAACATTAAAGTTTCAATAGCATATGGGCTGAAGCAGGGATGAATGCAGGAAATGTTATGGGGCAAATGTTGTGATTTTGTGCTGGGAGAGTAGGTGTGTAAATCACAGTTCACATTGAGAAGGATAATGAAGAAGCAAACCTTCTGGTTCAACCTGACAAAATGGTCTGAAGAAGTGGATGGTGTAGGCATGGAATTTGCAGAGGTAGCCAAAGATGATGGCTTCAGCCTTTCCGAAGATTAATTGGATGAAACTGCAGCTCATCCATTTTGGATATTGATGACTATGGAGAGTCAGTGAAGAGATCTAGAGAAATAGTAATGAGGAAGGGCTGGGAGTCGTCATCAGTGTACGTGTGGAAGCTGAAGCCATATCTTTAGATGATCAGTATATGGAGGATTTGAGGTTTATATATTTAGGGGTCATCAAAGTCAATGGTCAAAAGAGGGAAGATAAGTAATTGCTAGAACTGTTATGATTATGTTACACTTAAGAGATCCTGTAAGTGTGGTCATGCTGAGACATTAGAGAAGGATGATACAGTTGAGCACACTATTGAATGCAGAGCAATTGAAGAGGATGAAAACAAAAATGTCACCTGCAACGAATGTATCTTTGTGAGTTGAATAGGAAACAGAAAGAAGAATAAGCCATTTATCCTTCAGTCTGTATTGGCATTCAAATAAATCATCTGTGATCTAACTCCATATAGCCGCCTCTGTTCCTTATTTATGAATATTTATGGTCAACATAAAGTTATTAATCTCAAACTTATAATTAGCAATTGTCTCAGCAATCACTACAACTTGTAGAGTTCCAAATGTTCTCTGACTTCAACTAAAAAGCTTAGCTCTAATTCAAAGGCTCCAGATCTAGATTCCCCAATCAGTGGAAATAATTTCTTGCTATCCATCCTGAGAGTTCTCTTTAATAACTTGACAAATCTAGCAATTCATTCCTAATCTTCTAAATTCCCAGGAATACAGCCCTAATATCTATGATCTCTCCTTATAATGTATCCCAAGGAATCCAGATATCAAATTATTAATTTTATACTGCTGTGATGGATTTCCCAAGTCTGAAAATTACAAAAGTCACAAAAGTGCTTCCAACATTTTTTCCTCATTCCTCAATCAAGGATTCTGCATCCCACTCATCATCTGTGGTTGGAATGACTCTTAACCACATCTGACCCATTTTCCATACTTCTGCCCTCAGCCCTTTCTGTCCTGCCCAGAGCTGTGATAGAGTTCTCTTTGCTTTTACCTTCTGTCCCACCAACCCTTGTATTCAAAGAATACCTTGCACCATTTCAGCCAGTTCAAGCATGTTTTACCCTCCACAATCAACATTAGGAAGAGGCTGTTCACTTTGCACACCATGGTCTGCTCTTCCACCACCCCTGACACCTCATCTTGCTCTCACAGTACCTTCACAAACAATTGCAAGAACAGTGGCATGTGCTCTTTTACCTCTTTCCTCCTCACTGTCCAAGATCTTAAATTTCTTCCAGGTTAATCTACTATATTTATTGCTCAAAATGCCACCTCTTCTACACTGGGGAGACTAATCTCAGACTGGGTGACTGCTTTGCACCATATTTTCTTGACCTATATTCTACCATTAACACCTACTCTACATGGCTTTTCTTTACTACTCTTAACATTCCCATTGCATTTTGTCCTGTGCCAACAGTGATCTTTGATCTACCTCACATTTAATCCTACCCAAAGCTTTCCTTCTGTTCTACTTGTTCCTCTCCACCTTTTTGTACAAGTGAAAACTCATCATGTTTCCAACTCTCTCTTCAATTCCAAAGAAGAATCATATTGGACACAAAACATGAATTTTATTTCTCTCTCCACTGATTGTTTTTACTTCAGATTTACAGCAACTGCAATATTTTGTTATTGTTCAATAATTTCTAATTCTAGTTGTTAAAATGCTAGTGTTTGAGTTAGTCTTTTTCATTTCTTTTTGCACCTCTCCATTATATTTTAATGATCTAGATATGTGGACCATATTTGTAGGTTCCTTTGCACCGACACAACTGTTAGCTTTTCACCACTTTGAAAGTATTCTGAGTTAGCCTTATTGGATCTAAAGTGGATAACCTTACAATTTGTACGATGAGTCCTAAGTGAAATTTCCCAAATTGTTGGATTTTCAGATGGAATATATCAAACCATTAAGCTCCCGGCTGAGGAGGAGTGAACTGGCACCCCTTTGTTATTCAGCTACCCCTCAATCCATTGCAAAAAGGTTTAGTTCAAAAAGAATGCCCTCCCTTGTGGATACGTTTCTCCCAGCCGCAAATAAGCTTGTGTTTTAAAATGAGCCAACCTTAGCAGGCTTTCTTGTGAGATTGTTTAAATTACTAAATGTAAGAAGAAATAGTAACACAACACATTTACACACAAATAAGAGATGAATCCAGACAGATAAGTTTTTAAAAAGATGCCTAGATCAGCCTCTGAACTTGACTATTTTGATATCCATATAGCACCCTTTTACCAATTCAATTAATGTAGTAATATCTTTTTGTAATTTAATGCTTCCATTTTTATTTAAATGTTGTGGCAGTGGAAAACTGATTTGAGAGATTCAGACAGTAGCAAGAAAAGTAGTATTAGATTTGATAGGGAATAGCATTTTACAGAACTTGGCAAAGAAAAGGAAGATTGCAGTTTGGTGTTCATTTGGAAAGTCAGAATAATTAACTTTTTTTAGTGATGGGTTGATGACCAATCACCACCATGATAGTTTGGAGATGACAGGACATAGGAAGTATAGCCAGTGGGAAAGTTTTCGATAGTGGGAAAGCTGTTACCAGTCATGAGCCAAGTTTTAATCAAAATCGGTAATGTCACTATTACACCCATCTACAATAAGATTGTGAATGATGAAAAACATTTGGAGGGAAAAGTAGTGATCAAATTCACTGAGGTTATTTTGATGAAACATTTAGTATGATGATTGAAGTCTGTACTTCAGGAAGAATGCAAATACTGAACTGATTTCAGATATGAAATGTCTGCAGTAAAGTATTGGGAGTTGGCTTTAACAGTAGAACAGATTTTTTTCTCAGGCAAAAATCATTTGTTCTTGACAGCAAAATATGTTACTTGAAAACAGATTGAATTCCCATCTCAAAAACATTTACTTCACATTAGTAAATGTACCTATCGACATATCAATTTCACACAGCATCCCTGTTGTGTAAACATTGCTGGTACTAATGTGAATTTGAGCTGTTCCAGAAAATATGTATTCAACTAATCTTTTCTTTATGATGTTTGATTCATATAACACATTGCAAACAGAAACTAACACACATTCTGCAAATAATGATAGCGATCAGACAAATGAAGCATTCCTTTCAAAAATACCACACTCCCATAAAACATCTTGACAAAAATAGAATCAATCTGAGGATATTATTTGCTAAAGACTACACAATCTAGTTAAAGATCTAGGATTACTCACCACCTGATAAACCAATTTTTATTTTGCCTAAATACTTTTGTATACAGACATCTTGAGCTATATATGCAATATATAAATTACACTACTTCTTTGGCTTTGCCCGTTTTCTTTATTTTTATCCATATGCTGAACTGCTGTTGTATCGGGTGAGAATACCCAAACGTTTAAAATACCATTTTAATGCATTCTCTCAGATTGTGAAAATTCACAATTAAGAAAATCCTAGGTTTGAATTAGCTATTGAGTTACTGTACTGTTAACAGTACCCTCTAATTGTTTCTATATTTTCTTCTTTGGGAAGGTGGAGTTGTTAGAACTGAGAATATAGGGTGGATATTCAGGATTTTTCACTCTGAGACTGCACAATGCCATGTTCTACAAGCCCATTTGGCAATTTAACATACCAAGACACCTAGGACAATCAGCATTATTTCAGATGGAAGGAAACGCAGCCGAAGAATCATTTTCTAAAAGTAACGACAACTGTACATTTTTTTTAAGCCTAAAGTTTGCCACTCTCTGAACTAAAGCCCAGGGGCTCTCATTTTCTCGCGGCCTGGTCTCCAAGATTCAGTTGCCATGGTCACTTTGAAATGGAGACGTTAACAGTTCCGTCACAGTGACCCAATAACCATGGCAACGTTAGACTTTAGTATTATCAAACTTTGGGAAGAAGCGTGAAGTTCGCGCTGTTATGAGATCTTATCTCAACTTTATTTCTCTTCCAATTTAATACAATTGAAGTGAGTCTTTAGCATGTAGTAGTAACATTTACTGTTATCTTTTGGACGATTTAAATTATAGTTTTCACATATTTGAAAATGTGGCGATATGGCCTCTTTGAAGCGCAAATAAATGTCCTTTTTTTTGTGAATCCACGAGAGGACGATGTAAATGCATAAGATGCTTGGAAAGACATTTCCATGTCAATGAGTTGGATATAAAATCAACTCTGGCTCAGAAACGCTGGAATTAAATTTTTCCTGTCTTCCTTTCTGAAGGAGTGAATTCTCGTTGTGTGTAGGGTACTTTGTCAGCAGCCAGAACCTTACTCAAATGGCTGTCTTAACTGGTTGAGTTTTTGAATTGCTGTATGCAGCACTCTAGAGCATTCATCATCGAGGCAGGCCATTCTGCCCGATGGTTTATGGTCCAAAGCCTTAATTTACCCCTTTCTTTGAACTGTCCTCCAAGGGGCAAATATGGTGTCCTAGTCTACTTATCAAAACTGCTCAGAGTTTTAAAAGCCATTTTAGGTCTTTTTTTTCCTGAGAAAATAACCCAGTCTGTCAGTCTTTCTTGATCAGTTATTACTTCCCAATCCTGTTTTCACCTTGTCTTTAGTATCTTCAGTATTTCTATATCCTTTTGAGTAGCATGAAGAGCAAGACGGAACACAGTTCTCTGAAAGTAGTATACCTAAGGTTCCATATAATTTATCTAAGTGACGTTTTGATTATGTTCTACAAGAAATGAGCCCCAGTTTTTGCAGTTTTATCCCATTGTTAGCTTGTTACTACTTTACTGATTTAGCAATTATGAACGTGTGTCTCTGGATTCTTTTCCGTCAGTACCCCCTTTAGACTTTTATTTTCCAAGATCTTTATGGCCTTTTTATCACTTCTCATATGTTTTTATTGAAATTCATTTACCATTTTGACAATTTTGTTTTTGTCTTGTATTTTGTTATGATCCTCCTGAGGATTAACTACAACCCCAATATCGTGCCCTTTGCAAGTTTTGAAATTCTTCATAGTTGATAGATGTGACAGCATATTCAATGTCCCTGTTAAAAATATTAAACCAAATTTAGAGTCATTAAAATCCAGCAACAGCAATCTTGGAGCAGCAATTTGCTTCCAAATGTTCAGAGGATAATTATTTCTCAGGAAGCATATTTCTTCTTGGTTACATTTGTGACCACTTAAAAATATCAGTTTTGTGCCAACACAGCTAGTTAAGTATCTGCCTGTGTACAATGTATTTGAAATTGATCCAAGAAACATCATAACCAGGAATTTATGCATCAGTAAAATTAACTGTTGTTCGCATCTTCAGTGCTACAATGTGTCATGAAAATACAGATGACGCATTCAGCATATGTCAATCGTGTATGTGTGTGTTGGTTGGTAGATTAGCTCATCACACTAGCTTTTCAGTGTTCCATCAAAGAAAAATGCTTTCATTCTAGACCTGACCACCATATTGTTAAATGGATGACAGTACATTTGGAGATAACACCTATATATATTGTTATAAATTAAAAATGTTGGTAAGCCATTGCAGAAACATTAGCAATAAATTAGTGTACTTTAAATTTTGTAGCTGGGATGCCATGAGTAAAAACGCAACACAATAACAACATTCAATGAGCATTTTAAGGGTGAAAAGGTGGAGGAAATTCTGGAGAGTAGGCTGTAAATGACTGGAAGAATTACAACTCATAATGGGATAAAAAAAAGGAGCAATCCACAAGACTGGAGTCAGAGGAATGGAGTATTTGGCAGAATGAAGGGTAATGGGGAATGTGAAAGGCTAGAGGAGTTCACAATGATAGCAAATAATAAAGACATGAATACAAGAAAATTATTTTAAATTTGTGCATTTGGAGATTGGGAATTAATGTAAGTAATTAAGAACAAGGCAGTTGAGTCAGTGCTCAGATTGCAGGATATGTTCCAGCAGTATGTTCCAGCAGGAAATCAGAGCTTAGGAAATATATCAGGAAGACATTGGAGTAATAAGGTTTTGAAGTGGCATTGGCATGTATAAAAGCTTCAATGGAAAATAGCCTGAGATAGGAAGTGAAGGCAAAAATATCCTGTCTTTATGACGGAAGAGACATAAGATCAGAAGCTCGGTTTGGAGTTAATCAGAATGCAGAAACATAGTCTTAGGAGAACATACAAAACCAGTCTTTATGTTGAAATCTGACCATCCAAGTTGTTAAACAGAATCTTAGATACAGTTAAGATTGTTTTGATTGCTGATTTGTATACTTTGGATAACAGTGCATTCATGTGTTCAAAATAAGTGATTAAAATTAAAATCAAAAATAACATTCTATTTGATTGTGACCACTATAAATTTCCTTCCTTGTCCTTCTCAATTTATATTCGAAAAGTGTGGCACTGGAAAAGCACAGCAGGTCAGGCAGGATCTGAGGAGCAGGAGAGTCAATGTTTCGGGCATAAGCGCTTCATCAAGAATGTGGAGGGACAAGGAGGCTGAGAGATAAATAGTAGGGTGGGGTGGGGCTGGGGGAAGGTAGCTGGGAAGGCATAGGTGGATGCAGATGGGGGGGTAATAGTGATAGAACAGTGAGGAGAGTGGAGCGAATAGACGGGAAGGTCAAGAAGAAGGTCAAGAGGGCAGTGCTGAGTTAGATCTGGGATGAAGCGGGGGGAGGGGAGATTTAGAAACTGGTGAAGTCAATATTGATGCTGTGTGGTTGAAGGGTCCAAACGCGAAAGATGAGGCATTCTTGCTCCAATTGTCGGGTGGCTTGGATTTGGTGGTGAAGGAGGCTCAGGACTTGAATGTCCTTGGGGGAATGGGAAGGGGAGTTGATGTGGTCGGTCACAGGCCCTTGGGGTTGTTTGGTGTGTGTGTCCCAGAGATGTTCCCTGAAACGTTCTGTGAGTTGGTATCTTGTCTCCCCGATGTAGAGGAGACCACATAGATGTGAAAAAGATCCTTTGGGGCCTTGGATCGAGGTGAGGGGGAAGTGTGGGTGCAGGTTCTACACCTCCTGCAGCGACAAGGGAAGGTGGCAGGTGTGAAGGGTGGATTGGTGGGGGGGCATGAACCTAACAAGGGAGTCACGGAGGGAATAGTCTCTGCAGAACACAGAAAAGGGGTGGGGAAGGAAATATATCTTTGGTGCTGTGGTCTGATTGTCGGTGGCAGAAATGTGTTGGTGTAAACTCAATGGGTCAAATGGCCTCTTTCCGCACTGTTGGCTTCTATAATAGTGTCAACATGTACAGAATGTTTCCATTAATGACGATGAGTCAAACAAGAAATTATCAATATAACATTATCACTAATAAAAATCAAAGCCAAAAGTCAGAAGAATTTTGTTTACTTAGAGAATGTGGAACTCATGAACAGTGGGATTGGTTGAACCAAGCAGAAGAGAGGCATCTAAGGACAGGCTAAATAAGAATATGAAGGAGAAGAGAATAGAGTGAAATGCTGATAGAGTTGGATAAGAAAAGTCAGATAGGAACTCAGGTGGAGCCGGAAATGAACTGCTTAGCTGCAAGGCCCATTTCTGTGCTTTATACTTAAGTAATCCCTAACAAACCTGAATGTGAAGATCTAGCAATATATTTGTTGCATAATGGGAATCAATATGATCGCGATGATGATATCATTTTCATATCAAGAGTCATATATTATGAAGATTCCAAGCAGAGGAGACTGGAAGAACTGTCATGTCTCACTAGCTTGATTGAGTTTTTTGAAGAAGGAATCAATAAGATTGATGAGGGCAGAACAGTAGACGTGATCTAGATGGACTTCAGTAAGGCAGTCGACAAAGTTTCTCATGGTAGACTGGTTAGCAAGGTATATTGACAAGAGAAAATTAACAGCCTTGGTGGGTCTCTTTCCTTTCAAACATTTTTAAAATTATGAAAGATTTTGATAGGTAGGTGGATTAGGTGGCTTGGCTATGTTAAATTATCCTGTACTGTCCAGGGATGTGCAGATTAGATGGATTAGTCATGGTAAATGTGGTATTCACATGGAATATAGGAAGAATTAGCCATTTGGATACAGAACTGGCTGAAAGATAAAAGACAATGGTAGAGGGTTGCTTTTTAGACTGGAGGCCTGTAACCAGTGGTGTGCCACAAGGGTCGGTGCTGAATCCACTGCTTTTCGTCATTTATATAAATGATTTGGATTGAGCATAGAAGATATAGTTAGTAAGTTTGCAGATGACACCAAAATTGGCAGTGCAGTGGACAGCAAAGAAGATTACCTCAGAGTACAACAGGATCTTGATCAGATGGGCCATTGGGCCGAGGAGTGGCAGGTGGAGTTTAATTTAGGTAATTATGAGGTGCTGCATTTTGGAAAGGCAAATCAGAGGAGGACTTATACACTTAATGGCAAGGTCCTGGGGAATGTTGCTGAAAAAAGAGACCTTGGAGTGCAGGTTTATAGTTCCTTGAATGTGGAGTAGATAAGATAGCGAAGAAGGAATTTTGTATGCTTTCTTTATTGGTCAGTGCATTGAGTATAGGAGTTGGAAGGTCATGTTGTAGCTGTACAAGACATTAGTTAGAGCATTTTTGGAATATTTTATACAAATCCGGTCTCCCTCCTATAAGAAGGATGTTGTGAAACTTGAAAGAGTTCAAAAAAGATTTACAAGGATGTTGCCGGGATTTGAGCTATAGGGAGAAACTGAATAAGCTGGGGCAGTTTTCCCATGTGCATTGGAGGCTAAGGGGTGACCTTATAGATGTTTATAAAATTATGAGGGGCATGGATAGGATAAAATAATAAGGTCTTTTCCCTGGGTTGGGGGAGTCACAAACTGGAGGACATAGGTTTAGGGCAAAAGGGGAAAGATTTCAAAGGGACCTAAAGGCAACATTTTCATTGAAAAGGTGGTGTGTGTATGGAATGAGCTGCCAGAGGAAGTGATGCAGGCTGATACAATTACAACATTTAAACAGCACCTGGATGGGTATATGAATAGGAAGGGTTAAGAGGAATATGGGCCAAGTGCTGGCAAATGGGATGAGATTAGGTTAGGATATCTGATCGGCATGGACGAGTTGAACCAAAGGGTTTGTTCCCATGCTGTACGTCTCTATGACTCTATAACTGGACAAGATGTTGTATGATGAATCCTCATCTCTGTTAGTCATGTTGTATGAACTGGCTGGACTCATGTTTATGATAAGGTGCTGCTACTACCTTCCTTTTAGGTTAACATCTACAGGGCCTGCTTTGTCTAGTTCTGCAGAGGAAAGCCAGAAAGTAGTCTTAATTGGAAGGAGCCTTTTCCTGAAATAAGATGTAAGGTATTGTATGAAAGTAATCAGGTAAACAGTAATTTGGTATGACAGATGTTGTTAGAAAGATTAGGAATAAACCCAAAGGGTAGATCTATTAGCTGAACATCGAGAACTGTTCTCCCAATCCAGGTTCTTATGATGTCACTATGTTGGGTAGAGTTTAAAGCATTCCTCATTATTAACCTTTCAGAATCAAATACCTAATACAGCAGTGGAGAGCTTTAATCAGTGTTTTAGATATTAGAATGTAAACAAAATATTTACAGTACTTAGAGTCATAGAGATGTACAGCATGGAAACAGATCCTTCGGTCCAACCCATCCATGCCAACCAGATATCCCAACCCAATCTAGTCCCACCTGCCAGCACCCGGCCCATATCCCTCCAAACCCTTCCTATTCATATACCCATCCAAATGCCTTTTAAATGTTGCAATTGTACTAGTCTCCACCACATCCTCTGGCAGCTCATTCCATACACGTACCACC
>NC_057734.1:24302280-24316133 GCF_004010195.1 Chiloscyllium plagiosum | reverse complement strand
CTTACCATTAAGTGTATAAGTCCTGCTAAGATTTGCTTTCCCAAAATGCAGCACCTCGCATTTATCTGAATTAAACTCCATCTGCCACTTCTCAGCCCATTGGCCCATCTGATCAAGATCCCATTGTACTTTGAGGAAACCTTCTTTGTTATTCAATACAACTTAAATTTTGGTGTCATCTGCAAACTTAATGAAGTATACTTCCTATGTTCATATCTAAACCATTTATATAAATGACAAAAAGTAGTGGACCCAGCACCAATCTTGTGGCACTCCACTGGTCAGAAGCCTCCAGCCTGAAAAACAACCCTCCACCACCACCCTCTGTCTTCTACCTTTGAACCAGTTCTGTATCTAAATGGCTAGTTCTCCCTATATTCCATGGATCTAACCTTGCTAATCAGTCTCCCATGGGGAAACCTTGTCAAACGCCTTACTGAAGTCCATATAGATCACATCTACTGCTCTGCCCTCCTCAATCTTCTTTGTTACTTCTTCAAAAAACTCAATCAAGTTTGTGAGACATGATTTCCCACGCACAAAGCCATGTTGACTATCCTGAATCAGTCCTTGCCTTTCCAAATACATGTATATCCTGTCCCTCAGGATTCCCTCTAACAACTTGCCCACCACCGAGGTCAGGCTCACCGGTCTGTAGTTCCCTGGCTTGTTACTGAGACTCGGATAGTAGTTATTCCTAGATAAGGTAAGGATGTAGGTGCAGTAGACTCAAAATAGGAACAGTCTGAGTAAATACAGCAGTCTCCAGTGCATTACAGATACCAATATCCAAGTCTAATGGTAGGCAGAGACCATAAAGGTATTGTAATGCAGACATGAGAACACAGAAGTAGCACAGTCCATGCTGATAGTTCCGTTAGCCAAAATTAATATTTACCGTATACAGAGCAGTAAGGGAAGATAGAACACATCCCATATGATATCCTGTACAAGTTATCATATATAAAGGATAGTTATTAGTTAGGCACCACACTATCTATCTGTAGACTGTATAAAGATTTCAGATGTTTCCAATTCCTTTCAGTTTCAAAGAAGGGTCATAATGGACTCAAAATGTTAATTCTGTTTCACTCTCCATAGATCCTGGCAGACTTGCTGGGTTTCTCCAGCACTTAGTCTTCTTATTTTAGATTGCCAGTATCTACAATATTTTGCTCTTACTGCAGATTTAACTTCCTGTGTGACAGATGTGCAAGTAGAAGTAGTCTTTTTGCTGTAAATTTAAGTAAATAACTTAATAAAGAGTTAATCATATTAATCGCAATGCCATCAAATGCAACTAACGTGTTTAAATTATAGGTGTGTCATTTTACGTTTCTAACAACTTGCCTGAAAAGCTGTAGTTTTTGCAATCTATTCTTGAAATTCAAGGAAAGGTACAGAATTATCTAAATTGTTATCTTTGTTGAGGTGTGGGAGGTTTTCCTCATATTATATCCAACTGCAATTTCCTATTTTTGGACAAGTTTTGCCCTTTGTATAACACTTGAAATATGATTTAAAGAGATAAATATTGGATTGGTGAGCAATTTAACATTGTACATGAATTATATGGTTTGAGGCAAGTACAGAAGAAAAAGGAAATCAAACTTAGAAGTTGCTAATAGGTAACCATGTCTTCTTGTTTCAACAAAGCAGAAAGAAAAATGTATTCTCAGAGTACACTATTAGATAGTGACACAGAAACTGAGGCAACAGCAGCAGCGGTCAAGCTGAAACTTCTGCATCAATTACGCAATCTGGAAGGTGATCAGAGGGCTTACCATGAAGAATCTGAACGTACCATCATGCGTCAACTGTAAGTTAGTCTATAAGATCATAAGATGTAGGAACAAAAGTAGATCATCCAGCCCATCAAGTCTGCTCTGCCATTGAATGAGATCATGGCTGATCTGATAACCTTCAACATCACTTTCCTGCCTTTTCCTCATAGTCCTTGGTTCCCTCACTAATTAAAAAGCTGACTATCTCAGACCCTCAGGAAGACATGCTGACTCTGCTTGATCATATTATGTATTCTATTATGTTCTTCTATTACATTTTTTATAAAAGATACCAACATTTTCCCAATAACTGATATTAAACTAACTGGTCTAGAGTTACCTGTTTCTTTTTGTCTCCTTCTGTTTTTAAATAAAGGTGTTACATTGGCCATTTCCCATTCCACTGAGACTATTCCATAATCCAAGGATTCTTAGAAGATTACTACTAGCATATCTCCTATCCATGCAGCTACTTTAATATCTTAGGATGAATCCCATCAGATTCAGGGTACTTATCAGCTCCAGAAATTTCTCTAGCATTTTTTTTCTCTTTTGATAGTTATTGTATTTATTTGCTCTCCTTTTTTAGTAATTATTTAGTAATTTAAGAATGCTTTTGGTGATGTCTACTGTGAAGTAAGTGATAAGTATTCGTTCAACTACTCAGCCATTTCCTTGATCCCCATTATTATTGGATTAGAAACAAAAATCTGCAGATGCTGGAATCCAAAATAGACAAGCAAGAGGCTGGAAGAACACAGCAAGCCAGGCAGCATCAGGAGGTGGAGAGGTCAATGTTTTGGATGTAATCCTCTTCAGTGCTGGGGGGTGGGTGTAAGGGGAGCTGCAGATAAAAGAGGTGGCAGGGGCAGGGTGGTGAAGACAGGTAGAGGGTACGATCTGTTTGGTCAATGGGAGGAATGAATCCGGTAGGTGACTGGGAGGAGTGGAAGGTAGGGGGAGGGGCTGCGAAGGAAGTTGGGGGAACGGGAAGGAAGGTTATTTGAAATTGGAGAACTCAGTGTTGAGTCCTCTGATCTATAGGCTGCCCAGGCAGAAGATGAGGTATTGTTCCTCCAATTTGTGGTTTGTTTCATTATGGCAAAGGAGGAGGCCAAGGATGGTCATGTTGGAAAGGGATTCGGAAGGGGAATTAAAATGGACGGTGACTGGGAGTTCCAGTTGGGCCCTGTGGTTCCAGCCGAGGCTCAGCGAATTGTTCCTTTCTGTGCTGTACTGTTCTATGTTCTATGTTCTATGTTCCCTAAGTTTATGCTTAGTCTCCCCAATGTAGAGAAGACCACACTGGGAGCACTTGATGCAGTAAACTTGGTTGGAAGAATGGCAGGTGACCTCTGCCTCACCTAGAAGGACTGTTTGGGGCCCTTCTCACTCCCTTTCTAACATGATTCCCATTCCCACTCCCTATACATGGCACCCCCCCCCCCCCCATCCTCCCCAACCCTCACCTCCAGAGACAGAGGTTCACGTGCCTCTCTTCCAACCTAGTTTACTGCATCAGGTGCTCTCAACGTGGTCTTATCTCCATTGAGGAGACCAAACATAAACTTAGGGAACGGTTCACCGAACATCTCAGCTGGGCCCACTGCAGTCAACCAGACCTCCCAGTCATCATCCATTTTAATTCCCCTTCCCACTCCCTTTCCAACATGACCATTCTTAGCCTCGCCCATTGCCACGATGAAACAAATGGCAAATTGGAGGAACAACACCTCATCTTCCGCCCGGGCAGCCTACAGCTTGGAGGAGTCAATATTGATTTCTCCAATTTCAAATAACCTCCCTTCCCATTCTGACTCCTTTCCCAGCCCCTCTCCCTCCCTTCCACTCATCCCACTCACCTATCCAATTCATTCCTCCCATTGACCAACTAGGTCGTACCCTCTACTTGTCTTCATCTATCCCCACTTCACTACCCTCCCTTTATCTGCAGCTCCCCTTACACCCAACCCCAGTCCTGAAGAAGGGTTACACCTGAAGCAACTTTTCCACTTCTGCTTGCTGTGCTCTTCCAGCCTCCTGCTTAGCTCCCTTGGATTCCAGCATCTGCAGTTTTTTTTGTCTCTAACCAAATAATAATCGGGATCAAGGAAACGGGTGAGTAGTTGAACGAATACTTATCATTTATTTCATAGGATGACACCCGGCCTCATTCTCTCAGGTGCTGATGTTCACTTTGACTTTTCTATTTCTTTTGATATATTTAAAGAAGTTCTTGCTTTTATTTGCCCGTTTACCTTCATATTTTATCTTCAGCCTCTTCATTTTTTTTTGGCACCTTTTGTTGGTTTTAAAACTTCCTCAATCCACTGGCTTACTTCTAATTTTTATCGAGTTGTGTGTTTTTCTTTCAATTTGATGCTATCCTTATCTTCCCTGATTAGCCATGATTGGCTGAGACATTTTTGCTGCTAAACCCCTTTTCTTATCTTCTTCAGCCAATGCTGCACTCTTTGTCTTTTTAATTGCCCTTATTTAAGTTTAACATAATTGTTTCTGACCCAAATTCCTCCCTCTCAAATTGAAAGCTAAATTGTACTGTGTTATGGTAACTGTTACTCTGACATCATTTATTAAACTGATCTTTTACTCTGACATCATTTATTAAACCTGCCTCATTGTATTATAATCAATCCAAAATATCCCCGATTCCTGGTTGGATCACAACAAATTGTTCTAGGAAACTGTCCTGAATACACTCTCTAAATTATTCCTCGTGGCCTTTCTGCCGGTGTGACTATCTCAATCTAGATGAAGACTAATGTCATTCCTAACTAACTGACTGCCTTTGTTACATGTCCTCATTATCTCCTGATTTATTCTCTGTCTCGTATATCTACCATTAGGAGATCTATAGACTACTCCTACTAGTGACTTCTTCCCCTTTTTATTTCTTACCTCCACCTATAGACAATAGACAATAGGTGCAGGAGTAGGCCATTCTGCCCTTCGAGCCTGCACCACCATTCATTATGATCATGGCTGATCATCCTCAATCAGTATCCTGTTCCTGCCTTATCTCCATAACCCTTGATTCCACTATCCTTGAGAGCTCTATCCAACTCTTTCTTAAATGAATCCAGAGACTGGACCTCCACTGCCTTCTGGGGCAGAGCATTCCACACACTGTCTACTCTGTGGGTGAAGAAGCTTCTCCTCATCTCTGTCCTAAATGGCCTACCCCGTATTTTTAAGCTGTGTCCTCTGGTTCGGGACTCATCCATCAGCGGAAACATGTTTCCTGCCTCCAGAGTGTCCAATCCTTTAATAAGATTATTATCAATCAGATCCCCTCTCAGTCTTCTAAACTCAAGGGTATACAAGCCCAGTGGCTCCAATATTTCGTAAGATAGTCCTGCCATTCCAGGAATTGACCTCGTGAACCTATGCTGCACTCCCTCAATAGCCAGAATGTCTTTCCTCAAATTTGGAGACCAGAACTGCACACAATATTCCAGGTGTGGTCTCACCAGGGCCCTGTACAGCTGCAGAAGAACCTCTTTGCTTCTATACTCAATCCCTCTTGTTATGAAGGCCAGCATGCTATCAGCCTTCTTCACTACCTGCTGTACCCACATGCTTACCTTCATTGACTGGTGTACAAGAACACCCAGAACTCTTTGTACTGCCCCTTTACCCTGCGGTCCCAGCACTGATCCCTGCGGTGCCCCACTGGTCACCGCCTGCCATTCCGAAAGGGAGCCGTTTATCACAACTCCTTGTTTCCTGTCAGCCAACCAGTTTTCAATCCAAGTCAGTACTTTGCCCCCAATACCATGCACCCTACTTTTGCTCACTAACCTCCTATGTGGGACTTTATCAAAGGCTTTCTGAAAGTCCAGCAACACTACATCCACTGGATCTTCCTTGTCCATCTTCAGAGTTACATCCTCAAAAAATCCAGGAGATTAGTCAAGCATGATTTCCCTTTCATAAATCCATGCTGACTCTGACCTATCCTGTTACTGCTATCCAGATGTGTCGTAATTTCATCCTTTATAATTGAAGGAAGGTTCTACATAGAGTCATAGAGTCGTACTGCACAGAAACAGACCCTTCGGTCCAACCAGTCTATGCTGAACATAATCCAAAACAAAATTAGTCCTATCTGCCTACTTCTGGCCTACATTCCTCCAAACCTTTCCTGTTCATGTACTTATTCAAATGTCCTTAAACATTGTAATTATCCCCACAACCACCACTTCCTCAGGAAGTTCATTCCACATATGAACCATCCTCTGTGTAAAGAATTTGCCCCTCATATCTTTTTTAAATCTCTCTCCTCTCACCTTAAAAAACATACCCCCTTGTCTTGAAACCCCCATCCTTCCTTCATCTGTAGATTCATACTAGAGGATTGCCAAGATGGTGAAAATGAGAAAGCCAGCATTTAGAGTTGTCATTGGTAAAATGTTAGTATATAAATATGATGTCACCAGATTTGTTTTTTTTACACACAATGACAATGGTGTTCTTACAGCCTGATAACACAACGGCTTCCACAATGCTGTGCTAACAGGTTTACAAGACAAATGTGAACAGCTGACCACTTTGATTTTAAATTTTTATCAGTGTACATCTGGGAAACATGACCACACTTCGGAGTGTGATGTCAGAAAAATTTAAAAGTTAAAGTACTGGTGTCTAAGCTTCCAGTATACCATCACAATCAAACAGTAATACCTTTTATAGTATTAGTCACCATAATTCCAGAGGATCACAGGCATGCTCTCTCATTAGAGAGAGAGAGATGACTGGTGGTAAACTTAACCTGAGGTCACCACTCTTCAGCTGAGGGGTGAGGTCAAGAAGGTCAGATCGTCATGGTAACCTCAGCCAATATGGGGATTGAACTTGTATTATTGGCATTATTCTGCAATGCAAACTAGCTGTTCAGTTAACTGACTTTACCTTATTCTTCCAACATTGTGCAAATCTACTGCAGTTTTATGACACCATGTGATGTGAAGAGATTTCACCCCAAATTATTTTCCTATCCCATTTAGGAAGATGACAAGTAGAGAGTGAACAGAAGAGAAAGAAAATTTACTCATAGGGTTATATGTATTCTTCAATCCAGAGCAGAGCCCACGGATTGCATTTTCTACTTTCTCCCTGGAGGAATGACACTTGACATGACAAAAATAATGTCTCTACTATTGGTTTTGTTGCGGTTCTCATAACTCAGTTACCATATATAAAAAGTAGACTAAAAGTTGCATAGGAATCATAACCCTCATCTAATTAGAGATATTGTTGCAAGAACTATCAGTTGATCTTGGTTTGGTCCTGATCAGATAGCCAGCCATACACTTCAAGCACCAAATATTGTGCCAATTGTTCAATTCTGTGCATGAATTTAGAGCGCAGTTGACAGTTATTTGAAACTATGAAGCCCCAACGATTGCAATTATTTAAATAGATTGACCTGTTAATTTTTCAGTAACCCTGGAGCTATGTAGAGATCAAATCAGACCATTACATTTGCATGGTTGTTTAAAATATAAAAAGTAACAAATAACTATGTATGCAAAGCATAATTTTAAAGCATTCAACTTGCATGTTAAATAAATTTATGTGGCAGTTAAGGCCTGCAACAAGTGGTGTTGAATTTGGATTGATAGCATGTTTGGGTGTTATGGGTGGTGCTTGAGGACTAAAATGGTATGCAGTGCATGCAGGCACTTTTGGGGCACCATGAAAATGTCAGTGCCACAGTGAAAGCTGCTGGAAGTAGGCAGAGCAGGAAGAATAAATCAGTCAGCATACAAAGTTCATTTGACATCAGTTCAATGCTTCAGCAAACACCCCTGCTGAACCTTGCACATCTGAACACACATTAAGCAGAAGGAAGGACTCATACAAGCATTTTTAAAATTAATTGTCTCCTCCTGGAAGGTTGCTTGCTGATTGATTTCTTATGGCTGTTACTTCAATTCTGCACATGTTTGATGCTCTCTAAAGTTGGAAAGTTTACAAGAAGTGGTATGGCAGATGCTGAAGGAAGTTTTGTTACCTTCAAGACTTCTGTACTAGATAATTATTTCCAGATATGGGTACACTAGTAGCCATTCCCTGTGGAATACAGCATGACTTGGAGAAGAAATAAAGTTTACACTGCAAGCTACTAGAAAATGGGGAAAAAGAGAAAAGGGTTCGCAACTGGAGGTCATATCAACCCTGAATTGTCAAGCAACGATTTTCATACATAAATTTAGCAAAGAATCTGAACTTCTATAAGGGTCTTCTAATTGTAATCTCCCTCTGCTACATTCACATCATCAATCTCGGATTGTTGTCTCCTGTTGCTTAAGAATGGTGACTAAGGCTCCCTATAACTATCTTTTGTTATCATCCGGTGGCAACTGGCAGGGATGCCTAATGGTCCAAATAGAACTAAGGAACTGGTAATGGTTATGTGTTAATTAAGAGATAATTGTATGAGGACTGACTGCATATGTGTGGGGTACAAGTAATCAGTTACATTAGAGTTTGAGCTGAGTCAGCTAGAGAGAAAATTCTGACTAGAAAAGAAAATGACTGGACTGTACCTAACAGCATCTGGTATTTAATATCTCCAGCTGGAGAGCAGAAGGAGCAATGATATGCAATTTTGTTGGCATTGCAGGGTTTTCCATGGTTTGGATGCCACTCGCTACATGCACATTGCTTTGCAGGTGCTGCATGTCAACTCCTGTTTATACTGGAATTTAAAGAGCTTCCATGCCACATTGGCCAGGTTGTGTGTGACCATAGGACAAGAGTCACACAGGTCACTGCTCAGTACCTGACAGTAGTCTGCTGTACCAATTTCACTTGAATCACTATGGTACATCCAGGCCCTATGCTCTGGTGGTGGGGTGGTAAGAGTACATTGGGACTATAGCTACCTGTGAGGAAGTGAAGCCAAGTTGGAAGTGAGCTTTGAATAGGTGAGAGTGGCACTGTGTGACCTTTTGTTTTTCTTTCCAGTTTAATTTTAAGGTAGCAAGGCACCATTATTGCAAATAGTCTTCATGAAATTATAGTCTATAAAAAGGGTACATATAAGAGGTAGTGGTGAATCAAGTTAAACCTCCAGACTTGGAGACATTCATTCATGGAATGGAAAGAAAGCTTGAAAAGCTGGTGGGGGTGAGAAACACACAATGTAGTTTTTCACAGGTGAGAGGACCTGCACAGTGTGATTTGCCCGGGGCTCCACAAACCCCTGGAGATGATCTTGGCATGTCAAAGGGCAACTACTAGGCTCTCCACTGACTTGACTGATGAGCCTGGTACACACTCAATCACATGAGTGTAGCATGTATACAAATCCATGCCGTCGCATAAAATGTGATAGAGCAGAACACTGGAATACCAGAATAGTTTCCATTGTGTACAGAGCTCTAGGGGGTCCTACATTACTTGGCAGAGTGGGTGTCAAAGTAATTGTGCTCTTCTGCATGCTGGACATCCTTGCAGTCATGAAGGGATAGCACTTCCTACAGTCAAGTTGCAAACAGCAGAGGAGCAGGAACATGATGATGATTAGGGTGATGATAAGGAGGAGGAAGAGAAGAAGAAAACTAGGTTTCCCCTTTGCTGGCCAGGCTGTCTATCAAGATCTCCGCTCGAGTGTTGTGCCTGTAACCACAATCCAAATCCTCCATTCATCAACAGTCCCAAGCCTAACCTTGCATCTGTCAATGACCATCAAAGTGTCCCTTATTTTCAATGCACAAAATTAAAGACAATATATAATAATTATTCCAAAAGAAGTTTATAAATTAAATCATTCAATATGATTTGTGAATCACCTTTGTGAATTTCCTTAATATCTGACTCTCATGCGTCCCTGCCTGTCCTAACATCTTATGCAGAATAGCTGGTGGAATGCTGCTGACTTTCAATGGAGGAGACTGCAGATGATCTTTGAGGACGCCTAGATGTGACTGCAACATTTTGATCAGGTAGCAGCTGACTTGTTGAAAGGCAACTCCAAGGCAAAGGTAAACTAGTAGGGTTGCAAGGACAAATGCTATCTTCCTGAGAGAGAACAAGCAGGTTTGTGCTCCATTACAGTATATCAGCAATCCTAGTAAATCTGTTAGAGGGAGATAGCAGAAATGCTGAGACACCCCGCAAACATATCACAGTCATGATGATAAATGTCTGAATTTGCTTGACTTGGCTAAATTGCACACCATGGATATCTGAAGGGAAAAAGTTACAAGGCTAAGATTGTGGTGTGAGGCAGGTGGGAAAATGTTGCGTTAGGCAGTCCGTATTTTTGTTAACAATGAGGTAGTCTCGCTGCAACCATCCTCTTTTAGGATAGGGTTGTTCATGGTCACTTGGTCTGGTCTGGTACAGGAAAAGCGTTTGCTGGTCTAACGAGAAACAGCACTTGACTTAAACAAGATGTAGATTATTGCATGCTAGCAACTAGTGACAGATTACATTGATATGATAGACATTGTTACAGAGATTTTGAAGAGGATTTGGATGGTTACTCTTACTCATAGAGTCATAGAGATGTACAGCATGGAAACAGACCCTTTGGTCCAACCCATCCATGTCGACTAGATATCCCAACCCAATCTAGTCCCACCTGTCAGCACCCGGCCCATATCCCTCCAAACCCTTTCTATTCATATACCCATCCAGATGCCCCTTAAATGTTGCAATTGTACCAGCCTCCACCACATCCTCTGGCAGCTCATTCCATACATGTACCACCCTCTGTGTGAAAAGGTTGCCCCTTATATATCTTTTACATCTTTCATCTTTTACCCTAAACCTACGCCCTCTAGTTCTGGACTCCCCAACCCGAGCAAAAAGACTTTGTCTATTTACCCTATCCATGCCCCTCATAATTTTGTAAACCTCTATAAGGTCACTCCTCAGCCTCCGATGCTCCAGGGAAAACAGCCCCAGCCTGCTCAGCCTCTCCCTGGTAACATTCTTGTAAATCTTTTCTGAACCCTTTCAAGTTTCACAACATCTTTCCGATAGGAAGGAGATCAGAATTGCACGCAATATTCCAACAGTGGCTTAACCAATGTCTTGTACAGCCGCAACATGACCTCGCAACTCCTGTACTCGATAGTCTGACCAATAAAGGAAAGCATACCAAACGCCTTCTTCATTATCCTATCTACCTGTGACCCCACTTTCAAGGAGCTATGAACTTGCATTTCAAAGTCTCTTTGTTCAGCAACACTCCCTAGGACCTTACCATTAAGTGTATAAGTCCTGCTAAGATTTGCTTTCCCAAAATGCAGCACCTCGCATTTATCTGAATTAAACGCCATCTGCCACTTCTCAGCCCATTAGCCCATCTGGTCAAGATTCTGTTGTAATCTGAGGTAACCCTCTTCGCTGTTCACTACACCTCCAATTTTGGTGTCATCTGCAAACTTACTAACTGTACCTCTTATGCTCACATCCAAATCATTTATATAAATGACAAAAAGTAAAGGATCCAGCACCGATCCTTGTGGCACTCCACTGGTCACAGGCCTCCAGTCTGAAAAGCAATCGTCCACCATCACTCTCTGTCTTAACTTTGAGCCAGTTCTGTATCCAAATGGCTAGGTTTCCCTGTATTCTGTGAGATCTAACCTTGCTAACCAGCCTCCCATGGGGAATCTTGTTGAATGCCTTACTGAAGTCCATATAGATCACATCTACCGCTCTGCCCTCATCAATCCTCTTTGTTACTTCTTCAAAAAACTCAATTAAGTTTGTGAGACATGATTTCCCACTCACAAACTATCCCTAGTCAGTTCTTGCCTTTCCAAATACATGTACATCCTGTCCCTCAGGATTTCCTCCAACAACTTGCCCACCATTGACGTCAGGCTCGCTGGTCTATACCAGGGCTTGTCCTTACCACTCTTCACATTAGCCAACCTCCACTCTTCCAGCACCTAACCCGTGACTATCGATGATACAAATATTTCAGCACGAGACCCAGCAATCACTTCTCTAGCTTCCCACAGAGTTCTAGGGTACACCTGATCAGGTCCTGGGGATTTATCCATTTTTATGTATTTCAAGACATTCAGCATCTCCTCCTCTGTAATATGGACATTTTACAAGGTGTCACCATCTATTTCCCTACAGTCTATATCTTCCATATCCTTTTTCACAGTAAAGTATTTCCCCCATTTTCTGCGGCTCCACACAAAGTCAGCCTTGCTGATCTTTGAGGGGCCCTATTCTCTCCCTAGTTACCCTTTTGTGCTTTATGTATTTGTAAAAACCCTTTGGATTCTCCTTAATTTTATTTACCAAAGCTATCTCATGTCTCCTTTTGCCCTCCTGATTTCCCTCTTAAGTATACGCCTACTGCCTTTAAAGTCTTCTAAGGATTTGCTCGATCTATCCTGTCTATATCTTACATATGCTTCCTTCTTTTTCTTAACCAAACCCTCAATTTCTTTAGTCATCCCTATACCTACCAGCCTTTCCTTTCACCCTAAGAGGAATATACTGTCTCAGGACACTCGTTATCTCATTTCTGAAGGCTTCCATTTTCCAGCCATTTTTCAGCGAACATCTGCCTCCAATCAGCTTTCGAAAGTTCTTGCCTAATACCATCAAAATTGGCTTTTCTCCAATTTAGAACTTCCAACTTTTAGATCTGGTCTATCCTTTTCCATCACTATTTTTTATCTAATGGAATTATGGTCGCTGGCCCCAAAGTGCTCCCCCACTGACACCTCAGTCATCTGCCCTGCCTTATATTCCAAAAATAGGTCAGGTTTTGCACCTTCTCTAGTAGGTACATTCACATACTGAGTCAGAAAACTTTCTTGTACTCACTTTACAAATTCCTCTCCATCTAAATCCTTAACACTATGGCAGTCCCAGTCTATGTTTGGAAAGTTAAAATCCCCTACAATAACTACCCTATTATTGATTTGGAGATGCCAGTGTTGGACTGGGGTGTACAAAGTTAAAAATCACACAACACCAGCTTATAGTCCAACAGGTTTAATTGGAAGCACACTAGCTTTCGGAGCGACGCTCCTTCATCAGGTGATTGTGACAATCACCTGATGAAGGAGCGTCGCTCCAAAGCTAGTGTGCTTCCAATTAAACCTGTTGGACTATAACCTGGTGTTGTGTGATTTTTAACTTTGTATACCCTATTATTCTTACAGTTAGCTGACATCTCCTTACAAGTTTGTTTCTCAATTTCCCTCTGACGATTAGGAGGTCTGAGGTCTATACTTGTCTCCCACCATGTCAACATGGCATTATCATGATGGTGCTTAACACACTCCTCTCTTTAAATCCTTCTGAACACTTACACCCTTATTTCATAACTCACTGCAAACCTTACCCCTAATATTTTTTGTGTATATAATTAAATTTACCACTAAAATTTACCACTAAGTTTGCAAATTCAATATTCACCAGAATGCATTCTCTTTGACTTTGGAAGACTTGTTCTCTGGGATGGAGAAGAAAGTGAGGACAACGGATGCTGGAGATCAGAGCTGAAAATGTGTTGCTGGAAAAGCACAGCAGGTCAGGCAGCATCCAAGGAACAGGAGAATCGACGTTCTGGGCATGAGCCCTTCTTCAGGAATGAGGAAAGTGTGTCCAGCAGGCTAAGATAAAAGGTACGGAGGAGGGACTTGGGGGAGGGGCGTTGGAAATGCGTTAGGTGGAAGGAGGTCAAGGTGAGGGTGATAGGTCGGAGTGGGGGTGGGCGCGGAAAGGTCAGGAAGAAGATTGCAGGTTAGGAAGGCGGTGCTGAGTTCGAGGGATTTGACTGAGACAAGGTGGGGAGACGGGAAATGAGGAAACTGGAGAAATCTGAGTTCATCCCTTGTGGTTGGAAGTTCCTAGGCGGAAGATGAGGCGCTCTTCCTCCAGCCATCGTGTTGCTATGGTCTGGCGATGGAGGAGTCCAAGGACCTGCATGTCCTTGGTGGAGTGGGAGGGGGAGTTGAAGTGTTGAGCCACAGGGTGGTTGGGTTGGTTGGTCCGGGTGTCCCAGAGGTGTTCCGCAAGTAGGCGGCCTGTCTACCCAATATAGAGGAGGCCACA